>NC_088923.1:5972500-5985000 GCF_038396675.1 Hydra vulgaris | reverse complement strand
CATAGCGCTTGAACCGAAACTGATATAAAAATAATTTTAGCACTATCGTGTCGGAAATTTAATTTTAATTCTGGTAGTATAATTTTTATGCAGCTGAAACAAAAAGTTAAATAAAATATCAAAAAAGTAAAAAAAACTCTTTTTTCTGATAAAACCGCACACTCTATTAAAACCGCACACTCGATTAAAACCGCACACTCGATTAAAACCGCACACTCGATTAATTACTTATTTTAGTTTTTCGCTAGTGACTAAGCCCCGATCTTTATCTTTATTTTAATTTTTAATTTATTTTTGTTCCATAATATACATTTTCGTGATTACATAATAAAGATTCGTTAAGATTGAATATGCATATAAATATAAAAAATCATAAACATAAATAATAAATAAACTTCTGTAATACGAACTGTAAGAAGAACGCGGGAAACTTGCGCAAGACCAAAAGGTCTTATCATCAAGAACGCTTTACATTGTCATATATATATATATATATATATATATATATATATATATATATATATATATATATATATACATATATATATATATATATATATATATATATATATATATATATATATATATATATATATATATATATATATATATATATATATATATATATATATATATATATATACGTATAGAAAAATAAAAATATTTACAAAATTTTTACGTTAAGTTGTTACATTATAATTGTATTAAAATGTAAGATAACAATTATACAAACATATATCGTTACTTTTTCTTAATATTACCACGTTTATACACGCAATGTTTGAATATCAGCAAAACAAAAACAAAAAAGCATAAACATGCTGCAAGAATAGTTTTTAATAAGGATAGACTCTCGCATGCTGAGCCACTTTTAAAAAATTCGAAAGCATTAAATGTATATCAAATTAATATACTCCAAAATTTTTTATTTATGCTCAAATATAAACTTGGACTTGTTCCTTCTTAAGTTTCAAAGAATTTCGTCCAAAATAGCAAAAATAGATACCATACCAGAGGAACGGGAAACTTCAACGTACCTTTTAAAAAAACAAATCTCTCGCACTTTTCCATTTCGTACCGTGGTCCTTATCTATATAATAAATTAATATCAAAAAATACTCAACTGGAAAAATCGAATAACTTAAATACTCTGAAAACGTTATTAAAAGATCTCATTTCAAACACTAACAACTTTATGAACTTTTATTAACCCAAAAACATTTAAAACTATGTATAAATCTAACTTTGTTCCGAAACTAATGTAAACTCTAATAACTCAAAAAACACTAAATAACCCAAAAAACTCTAAATAACTCAAAAACAACAGCACTAACAAAAACACAAAAGCAAATAATAGGCTTATTTATCAACACTCGAACGACTATATCTTACCTATTTAGCAATTTACCTATTTAGCAAATCGTGTACCTACTTATATTAATGTGTATTGAAATAAAATCAAAAAATTAAAAACTTCTTTTTGTCTGCGTTCTTTGTTTTTTTGCATTTTGGACTTTTATTCTCATTCTGCCGAAAACCGATAACATTTTTTTTTTTTTTTAAAAAAAAAAAAAAATAAAAATAAATAAACTTATTTTTAAAAAAAGCATCCAAAAATATTAGTAACGCATAGCGGTTTCTTGATAACAAAACCGTCGGTCTTCTGCAAGTTTTCCGCGTTCTTTGAAGTAATTTCTAATACTTTACAGTTTTACTTTATATATTTTTTTGTATTACGTAACTTTGTAATTTTTTTTTTTTAATTTTACTTACTCTGTAAAGATTCTATTATATTTTACGAATTTGTAAGGATTAAAGAACAAAAATATTTTGAATAAAAAAAAATAAAAAAAATAAAAAAATATTTAAGAGTTTAATAATAATAAGAGTTTATATAAGAAGCAGTGAACAAATTTAGAAAAAATCAGTAAGTAAGTTTTTATACTTTAAAATACTCTTTTTAATAGTTTTTTTAAAGCCATTTAAGTTTTCAAAGTCGATAATATTTTGATTAAGTAATAAAAACTTATTCCAGATATGAGGTGCACAATAAGTAATTTTAAATTGCTCAAGCATAGTTTTGCATGAAGGCTCTAAAAGGGTACTATTTGTGCGCAACAGGTATTTATACTCTGGCTTTTGTTTATAAAGACTATAGAAAATTGAAGGAGCTTTTTGCATTTTGCTATTATACATAAGACTTAAAACATTATATATATTTAGTTCAAACAATGTTAGTAAAGACATCTGCTCAAAAAGAGGCTTTGTGTGTTTTTTTTTATTTTTAAAATTAATTACTCGTATAGCATGCTTCTGTTTACGATAGAAAGGTTCTAGTTTGCTTTTATAGGTACTACCCCATGCAGTATTACCGTAATTTAAATAACTTTGAACAAAGCTATAGAAGATTTGTTTGAGTAGCGGCTTTTTCAATAAATGGAGTGATCGGTATATTCCGATACTTTTAGATATTTTACTGCCTAAATAAGCGATATGTTTATTTCAATTTAGATTTTCGTCAATAAAAATACCTAAAAATTTAGTAACGTTATCCCTTCTTCTCTATTTTCAATAAACAATTTAGGAAGAGAAGATTCGAGTTCTTTTTTTATAAGAAGGATGAAATAAAGAAAACTTCGTTTTACTTGAGTTAATAGAAAGTTTATTTGCCCTAAACCATCCAGAAATTTTTTCTAATTCTTGATTCATTTCTACGCACAGTTCGTTTGTAATTTTTCCGGAGATAAAAAAGTTGCTATCATCAGCAAACATTATAGTTGAAATTCTTTTTGATGCCCGATAGAGATCGTTAACATAGATTAAAAAAAGCAAAGGCCGAAGTATTGAACCCTGAGGACACCACACTTTAATTTAGAAGGATTAGAGAGTTTATTATCTCCATAGTATATAGATTGTACGCGTTTATCTCAGTAGCTTTCTATCCATTTGTTCGTTCTACCCTATATGCCATATATGTTAAGCTTTGATAATAATATTTTGTGGTCGACTGTATCAAAAGCCTTAGAGAGATCTATGAATACACCTAAAGTAACTTCTCCGTTTTTCAAAAATAAAAAGGTCTTTTGGGCCACCAAAGAAGACAAGAAGGAGCACATAAGAAAAGGCCTTTTTAAATATAAGTAGTAGTATTTTTAATTTTTATTGTAATTAGTCAGCTATTTCATTACTTTGGCCATTATCACATTAGCTACGTCACTCGTAAAAAAAAATATATATATACTTTTCAATTAATTTAAAAAGGTTTTTTCAATTAATAAAAAAACGCTACTTTGCTTTAAATGAGCTTTGTATGTTTATTGGCAATTCTTGCACCTTATTGTTGACCATAGTAGAACAGCAAGATCCACTAAACCAATTGTCATAGGATTCGCAACGCATCCATAATTGTCGTGGAGCTGTTATTTTATTTCCAAAAAAATATCACAAGCTAAATATTTTTTAGAACTCAAAGAACCGTCAGTTAATTTTGAAGTTATGAGCAAATTTGTTATTTAAATAAAATACCATGGTGTGTATCCATCATAAAAATTTCAAAATTTATAGGTAAATTTACAGGCCAAGTTACCGATAAATTTTACATTTGCAACACTTTGTTTATCCGTGAATGACCGAAGTTAGACTATTTCAAATTTCATTAATTTTAATTAAAAAAAAGTAGTTAATTGAATTTTTTTTTTTTGTAAAAATAATTAATTTGGTGATTCTTAATTATACAAAAACTAAATATGATCATTTATTTTAATAATTTGCTTATTTTAGATTTTAACAGTATGCATTTTTTCAAACTGTTGTTTTGTTTTGCTAAAGAATTATTTCAGCAAATTACATTTAAACGTTATTTTTTTTTTTTTATAGATTTATATTAACGAACTAATTACAAATATTATTTCAGAAAAAAAAGTTTGTAAAATTTGAGTTTTGCATGCTTTTTTTATATTTTTTCTTAAATGACCGAAGTTGCATGGTGGCCGAACTTTACAAAAAAAGTAATTTTCGAACTTTACGAAAAAAGGCGATTTTACGGTATTTAAACGTAGGAACCTGTTGTACCTTTGACCACGTTGTACCTTTTGTCACTCTACTCTGTCGGCTTATTATTATTTTTTAAAAAACGTGAAGTGCAATTTGAAATAATAGTCCATGACGACTCTTCTCACCGTAAAACATCATACTTGGGATAGATGGTATCGATCCACAAGTAATGGTAAGTTTTTGCTCTTAAAAAGTAAATATTTGTGTTAATCTTATTCTGATCTTAAAAAAGTGATAAATTGTTGTTTGATTCATCTACGACATTATAAACATTACCCAACATCATTTTTTGTTATAGAAAAGTTTGGATGTTTATGTCTGATCGTAAATGGGGATTAAGACGATAATTATTAAAGAAACCCATCTCGTGTATCTTTGACCAGAGTAGGATGTTGTACCTTTGACCAACAAAAACTAAAGAAAATATTTGACTTTATCTAAATAGTTATAATAACTGATTTTATTTTAAAAAATTAGTAATACTATTAGTAATACTGCGTATTGTAACTTCGGTACACAAGTCTTTGCAAGATTGTAAGAATTGATTTTTCTGATTTTTTTTAGACAATTAGGATTGATTACAAAATAGTTAGATTTGTTTTTTTATTGATATAAGGTAGGCCAGAAGTTGCTATATAATGTATAACAAGCTAAAATATTAAAGAGATTCAAACATTGTATAATTTCTTAATAATAACATTATGTAGTTTAATTTAATAGTTTTATTACATAATTTATTATAATTTATTACATAATTTGTACTATTTATGACCAAATTTAAATTAACATTTAAATAATATTTCTTTTGATTAAATGATTGCCTGCCAATCATTTAAATAAAAGAAAAGTATTTTAATATTTAAATCATTTAAATTAAAAAAATCAGTTTATTATTTAAACCAACTCAAATCATCGTTGAGTTGAATTGATTTAAATAATTATCTGAATTTTTTACAAATTCTAGTAAAAAAATCAAGTACAAACCTGGATCCGGTATAATTTGGCCTTCAAGATATCTAACCAGACATGGAGCTAACTCCAAACTTTTATATGTTTATACTTATATCAAGTAAAGATGCTTTGCAAAAAATTGCGGTAGTTGGAGCCCAGGAACAACAAAGCCCTAAATTTTTGCTCCGCCCCCTCCCTGCCCCAAACGTGAGAGCAACAAGTTGATGAAATATTTTGTTTACTATTTATGTGAAAATTAAACGTCAGACGCTTGGATACCACAATAACTGCAATCGATTGTAAAGCTGTTCATGCTCAAGGGGTTGAGTCACTGACTTATCCCCTTTTAGCATAAAAATTCCCCTTATGCCGTTTATCGTCGTATATATTATGTACTTATAGCACCATATAAATCCTATTGCAATTATGATAAAAACGTTAGAAAATGTACATTTGAAATGTACACTGGCTAATTTTTTTGTATTCAATGTTACTAATAGTTTTACAATTTTATTTTCACAGATAAAAGTTTTAATAAAACGCAGTATAAAAGTTTTTTGTTTTTTTTCTTTTAGCTGTAAGAGAAACAGCTGTCGCGAGAAAATTAACGAAGAGGATCAAATGGATATAATAAACCATTTCCATACCATAAACACTAAAGATGAGCAAGATTTGTTTCTACAATCCTTGATAGATTCCCAAGAAATAAAGCAGAGACGACCCAGGAAGGAAAAGGTTTTTTTTTAAAAAAGTGCTTCTTTTAAGAATCACATTATTGTGGGTTCTTATCGAATGGAAGTATGTTTTTGAAAGCTTTTTTAAGTTTACATGCTGTTACAAAAAAACAAAAGATTGCAAGCTTTGAAAATGATTAGAAAAAACCCAGAGGGTAAAAGAGGACGTCACATAAAAGAAGCATTGTCTGAAGAAATCAAACTTTTTATCAGACAGCACATTGAAAACTTTCCAACTAAGGAAAGTCATTATCTTGGACAGCCTATATGCTATCTAGATACCCTTTTAAATGTTAAAACTATGCATAGGCTTTTTAATGAAAATTACTTTTCAATAAAAGTTGGCGAAAGTTTTTCAACAACTTTAAAGAAAACTATAATATTTTCTTTGGAAGGCCACAAGTTGACATATGCTGCGCTTGTAGAGAACTCAATTTAAAGTTAAGAAGTCCTCGTCTTAATGAGGTAGCAAAGAGATTTGCTCAATCTGAACTTGATGTACATAAATACAAATTGAAAAAGTTTTATGATCGAATTTAAAAAGATGTCAATGACAAGGACAATAGTCAAATTTTATCATTGTGCTTTGACTTTATGCAGAATATACAAATTCCAAATATACGAGTGCAAGGATGCTTATATCTGAGGCAACTTTCAGTTAATATTTTTTGTATTCATAACAATAAAAGTAACAAAGCACACATTTTTGTTTATCACCAAGGCACAGCACGCAAGGGTCCAGATGTAGTGTGTTCCCTTCTAATTAACTATTTATCGAAGGTAGAGAAGCAGTTTACCAAACTCTACTTATTCTCAGATAACTGTTCGGGTCAAAATAAAAACCATTCATTATCTAGACTACTCTTAGGCATGACTGATTTAAAGAAATTTGAAAAGATTGAGCAATTCTATCCAATAAGAGGGCACTCTTATCTACCGTGTGATAGGAATCTTAGTATATTAAAGCGATAATTAAACCGACATGATAGGCTGTACACAGTAGACCAAGTATATGACTTTATTAAGATATCCTCTAAAAATGATAAATTTGTGGTACAAAAAGTTAAGTCCTCAGAAATTTTAAACTTCAAGACGAAGTTAGTGGCCGCAATTTTGCAAAAAAAAGTTGTGTTTCAGATGAAACCAAAGGTAAGCAAGTTAAAAAGGATAAAAAGCAGTACTTTTTAATAAGCAAGTTCATGCACTGCGCAAATGATATAAAATTTCCATCTTAGATTATTAGCCGACCTTTCATCAATTCTATAATGATCATAACTTTTACTTTAGAGCAACTGGTTGCCCAAACTTATGTTTTCCAAGTAAAGAAGCTTACCCTGCAGGAAAAGTGCCAATAAAGATTGAAAAAATGGCAGAAATAAAAAAACTACAATCCTACATTCCAGTGGAGTTTGAAGACTTATATGCTGAAATTTATATGTGGCCAACAACAGATGTTGTTGAAGTTGAAAATGATGACTAAGTTTTCTATTGCTCATCTCAGATTAAAGAGATTTCTTTGAAGATAGTATATACTTATAGAATTAGTTCTTTATATATAGGAATTTATGTAAATATTATTTTCTTGGTGTCTTTAGTAAATAACATTATTTTTTACACACATTTATTTGTCTTTTTTTCAAATTGTGCTAAAATGGGATAAGTCAAGCAACTTTAATGATTTTTTTTTCATATAAAAGCATTGTAAATATCATTAATCTAGCGTGTTTCATGATAACTGGGGTGATAAAGAATTTATATACAAAAAAATATATCTTTTTGAATAATAATAACGATATTGCAAAGTTTTATTTAGTTTTTTCAAAACTATATGCTGTTGACTACCTTTTAGCATAAGCCGATTCAATTTTTCAGCGTTCAAAAATTATGACCATATAAAATTTGCAGCCACCTCAAATTGATGGGGGTTTAAACTTTATATGGTCATAGTTTTTGAACGCTAAAATATTTTACTATGAAATTTAAAATTTATCGATGAATATAAGTTTAGTTAAAAATAGTATAAAATAGTAAATTTATTTATAAAAAATAATGTTATCGTTAAAATAGTATATTTCATCAACTTGTTGCTCTCACGTTTGGGGCAGGGGAAAAAAATTTGGGGCTTTTTTGTTCCCTGGCTCCAATCATCCCACTTTTTTGCAAAGCATCCTTATTTGATATAAGTATAAATATGTAAATGTTTGGAGTTAGCTCTATGTCTGGAAGTCAGCTATCTTAAAGACGAAAATATGCTGGAACCGCCCCTGTCTCTCTCGCTTCTGACGCAAGCGCGCTAACTACTGCGCTACAACAGCTTATTTGAAACATACAAGATACCTGTTACTAACAGATATCTTGTATGTTTAAAATACAAAATACCTGTTACTAACAGGTGTCTTGTATGTTTAAAATACAAGATACCTGTTACTAACAGGTATCTTGTATGTTTAAAATACAAGATACCTGTTACTAACAGGTGTCTTGTATGTTTAAAATACAAGATACCTGTTACTAACAGTAACATCAGTTTTATGTTAATATAAAAATACAAGATACCTGTTACTAACAGGTATCTTGTATTTTTATATTAACATAAAACTAACAGTGTTAGTTTTATGTTATTATAAAAAAATCTTTTGAATACTGCAGTTTTGCAGTTTACGATAACATAATTATTACTTGGGTCGCGGTAAATAGTAAATTTTTTATTCCTCAATTTAATATAATTTCAATGGAGAAAAAACAAATAAGCGCGGCGGTAGAGCATTAATTTATGTTCACGAAAATTTTGAGTATTGTTTTTGAGAAATTTTGAGAAATGATTTGAGCGTTTCTGACCGTGATAAAGAAATTGTAACTGTTGAAATTACAACAAACAATCAAACTAAAAACATTTTATTAAGCTGTTGTTATCGGCCACCTCACGGCGCACAGTACTCAGGACGATCAAAAAACGGCAAAAATTAAATAAAATTTAACATAAATTGTAAATAAATAATGTTATTTACCAAAATAATAATTTTTGGGTCAAAGATTTCAAATTCGTCGATGAATTTTTTTTTACGCGCAGCTTCAACGCGTATAATGCGTGTATGCGTGCGTTAAAGGACTATACGCGTACTAAAAAATTTTTATTTAAGTTTTAGAATCTTCAAGACAAATAAATGATCTTGATAAATTACTTTACTTGATATTTAAAAAAAAAGGTTTTTAAAGGATGTTGATACATAGAGAAAAAACTATATTTTGTTACATTTATTTTATTATTTACATTTCAATCAATTTAATAACTTCGTTTGGTAACGGTTTTCCTCGATAGCTCTTATGTTTTCTAAAAGATATGCTTGATACTTTTGGATCTGATCTTACTAGAAGGTAGTACATCTGATTCATCATTGTGTTTAACCTTGATATTTATGCCGTGTGCTTAAGTCTAGAATTTCATATCTGTTTATTTAAACTCTCCAATGCATCTTCCAAATATACCCCGATTGGCAAAGGTAATTTATGTGATATAGAAGAACTATGCAGTAGCAGTTTATGTACAGTTGGAGGCATAACATACCAGTTGTACAAACTCAGTATACGTTTAGTTGTTTCAGTGCAGCATAAATCTAATTCATTGATATTATTATAATATCCACAAGATATTGTTATGAGAATATTATGCAATCTTTCAATTATATTACAATCAACTTTAGTAATTTCAGAAAAAACTTCACTATTTTTGAATGCTCTTCTTGCAGTATTGTCGTCATTGGTATTTCCAGACCCAGTTTTAGGCATTTCAACATATAGGCTTAATCGTTCTCTGAAGAGTACCTGAATCTCTTTTTTTTTAAGTCTGCAGATAATTTTTCCTCAATTGTTTTTGGCTTATACTTTTTAATTTCAATTTTATAACTCAAATGAAGAATAAATTCCAAGCATCTTATCCAGCAAGGCAAAGCTGAAATTCCTAGCCCCAAGGCTGACTCATTCTCAGTTTTTGCTTTTAATAAATCAATATTGTTCATTTCGTTGGGTTTAGCATTGCACACATTGCAGGATTGAGTGGATTTTGTCTCTGTAAATGCGTTAACTACTTTATTATCAGACATTGTAAGATCAACTCTATAGCTGATATCAAAGGTCACCTTTCTTCCTGCATAATCAAAAACTTTTCAAAACGTCTTTAAGGTATTTATTTGATTTTTTTAGATCTGATTCTTCTTCTCTAGATAAAAATGGACTCTCTTTTTTATATTGTAGATGAAGAGGTCTACAAAAGTGACAATTTGAAGGATTTCCATTTTTCCAAATTTCGCCATCTTCTACTTTGAGCAATAGAGGCACAAAAGCTGTACTAAAAAGATTTTCTTTACTTTTAAGTTCTATACTTGTGTTGCTTGTCTCGTATTTCTGTTTATAAATACTTTGGCTCGATGCTCCATCAAAACCACTCTTTCCATATAAAACTCCAAATATTTCGTTACCTTGACCACAATTAGGCATATCAATCATTTCAGTTATTCTACTCACAGTTTTATCTAACATGCTTTGAAGAGTACACTTTGCAGAAAGTTTTAGAAAAGTGTATATTCTCAGGATAGCATTTCAATTTTTCCTCAAAAATATTGTGCAAGGTAGGATAAATATGTACATTGTGTACAAGAGCTGAGTTTTTGATCATTTGATATTGTTTATCGTTGAGATCAGTGTTCATTTTTAACGCAAGAGCTTCCAATAATTATTCTAATAAATCACTCATATTAATAGGAAAGGTTTTATCCAAAGTTTCATCAACTTTTTCTATCTCTAAAACATTAGAAATATTATTTTTTTAAATTGAGGCTTTTTTTTTCCAGCAGCATTTGGACTTTTTGGAGAAGCTAAAAATAGAGCTTCGTGATGTTCAGTGACTTGTTCTTTTCTTTTTTTTTCTTTTGCTTCGCTCTCCAAGAACACTCCATTGTTTATGGGGCCTTCTAGAACCAAAATGGCTATTTTTATTGTTCACAAGATTTTTTTGAAGCCAACGATTTTCTTTTTGTATAAATGTATCATAACTTTGTCCACATTGTTTTAGTTTTTTCTTCACCTTTGAAATAAATATAACTAAAGCAACCTTTACTTTATTTAAGTTTTCTTTGCGAATTTCTTCAGTATTTTTTATTTCATTAAGTAAATTCTTCCATAATCTTAATTTATCCACTCCTAATTCACGTATATTTGGGATAAGATCTAATCTTTTCATTGATATTGTTTTTAAGAACCATCAATATAATAAAGCTAATATATCAGAAACATTATAAATTACATTATATATTTTTTTACTGTACACTGTTTAAAATTTTATTTTGTTACATTGTTACATCTTGTAAAAACACTATATTACTAAGTTAACTTTATATTACAGGAAATAATAAAGTTGTTCAGTTAAGCTTTTTCAAACATGTTGTACTTATCGAATAATAAATCGTTCTTTAAAATTGTCAATAAATATTTTAACAAACTTTTAAATAGTATATAATGACAAAAGCACGTTTTTTAAAACTATATTTAATATTTATGATTTAAAAACTATATTAGAGCAAGTAATACTAGCAACCAGACAATCTCTAATGGACTTATTATAAAAGGACAAAAATAGACTTCGACAAAGCACTAATTGCAACAATTTTAATTACAACTATAAAAAATGTTTTTCCTTCTAGACAATCATTTTAAAAACGGACACTAAATGAACAATCTCGATTTTTTAATGAGGTATAGAAGATCTATTTAATATATAATTTGGACTTATAACGAGTAATTAAATTTTCACTGCAGCATCGTTTCAAAAACTGAAAACGAGCACAAAATTAAAAATACAATTTTTCTAACAGAAGTTCATTTTTTAATTTTTTGTCCAGCGTGTGCTGTTGATTAAAAAGTTAATGTCTATTTAAAAACCTCAAAATGGACTATTTTGTGCTCAATTGAAGTTCATTAATTACTCAGTTCAGTTGTTTTTCAATTCTCAGTGAATGTGCGTGAAAATTTATTTTTAAAATGCCCTCTCCAGTTTGGGATTACTTCAAAAAAGTTGAAGGTAAGTTTATCATTTAAAAAATTTTCCTTAGTCACTAAAATCTTTATCACCTTCAATAAAATTATTTTAAAAATATGTGATCAAGGAGTTGTCCTTTATAAAATGTGGATTAGTAAGTAGAAGATTCCAATAGGTGTTAAAATTTATTTAGGTTTGTGAATAAAACAATAGTGAAAAAGAAAAATGTTTTTTACTTTCATTTTATTGATGAATATGTACGCAAGTTTTAAACAATAATTAATCATGGGCAATGATCGTCATTTGGAGTTTTGATGTCATTTCAATATTTATTTAATATTATAAATTTACTACATAACAATCTTCAAATAATACGGTAATGAAAGATTTCTGGTTGTATGAAATCAAGTAAACTTAGACAAAATCATAGACACCAAATAGACAAAAAATTATGCTTTGTAGACTTATGAAGTGAAAATTATTTTTTAACTGAGCAATCTTAGGACACCATTAAAAATTTGATAGACACAACAAGGACAAAAAATTAAACATTTGTTGTGTCCATTACAACATACAGAATTGTCTATGTCTGTGTTGTAAGTCTATCCATAGACTAGTCTGGTTACTAAGTAATACAAGTAAAAAAGTAATACAAGTAAAAAATTTCAGTTTCCCGCCTTTTTCATATGTTTGATTATAACAAAATACTTTCAAAAATGGCGGAAAACAAG
>NC_088923.1:5902500-5967500 GCF_038396675.1 Hydra vulgaris | reverse complement strand
AAGATTGTTGTTAAATGTGTAATGGCATCAGTCTAAAAAATTGCTCGAGGAAAAACTTGAAATAGCACAGCAAAAAGATGATTAAAAACTCCAATAGGGAGATGTAATTTCATGGTAAGAAGAAATTTCGAAACCAAAGTATCTCCAAGTAGTTTAAATATTGGAGAATAAACAACATTTTTGTAATCACGAACATTTTTGATATTGGAACCAGCTGACTTAAAGAGAGAGACATTTCTTTCCAGAGATTCAAAAGTTCTCAATTATTTGCAAGTTTTAGATCATAGTACATGGCAAAAGTCCTGGTCTTTCAATTTAATTAACTCAAATACTTGCAAAACGTTAGTATAATTTTCTTGAAACTCATGATAGACAGCTACGAGAAGCTGCTGTTTTACATCAGTGTCCTTAAAAACTTTGCTTGTACAGTTGAGTTTTGCTGGGGAATGCTAGGTTCAAGATTTAATTCAATAATTCCCAGGCTAACTTTCAGAAACCCAACCTCCAACCTTTACAAGGTGATTTGCCACCTCCAACCTTTACAAGGTGATTTTTTGGTGTACTTGTCATGGCTGTAATTTCATTTTTAAGCTCATGGAAGTCCTTGCAATATATGATCCTCACACATCCAGCGTGATCTTGAATTGATGAACTTATGAAATGATGTAGAGGAGAGTGTGTATGAAAGAGCCAGGTTTTGAAGGAGCCAATACCATTATTTCTAACTTACTGGCATCCGATCCTTATTGTATTTAACTCTTTGTGTGGCAACACTGGATACCTGTAACCCACAAAAAATGTACAGTTCTACTAAAATGAATAGCGTCATGAGGGAGCACTAAAGATTTTGAAAATGAAAAGTAATTTTTTGGTGGTTTACTTATTTATTTTTAAGATTAAGTGTAATGTTTTATTTGATAAAAGAAACATGCTGCATTCTTATATATACTGCGGTGGCCAAAAATTAAAGACGACTTATTTTTAACCTTAGTATAATTTTATTTTGGAAAAAGGTATCAAAAAAAGAAAAACATTTTTAGAAAGAATTTTTATTGTATTTTATATTTATTATAAAAGAATTTATAATTTTTTTACAAAATAATGTTAAAAAATTAAAAAACTGACTAGTAAAAAATATAAATGGGAAAAAAAATTCGACAAAATTTTAAGACCAGTTTCAAAAATATTTCAAAAAGCAATTAAAAAATAATTTAGAAACGTGTTGTTCCTCCATTTGTTTTCAAGCACTCTTGTACTCGTACTGGCATTGAATTCATTAAAGTTTTGATTACTTCATCAGGCACATTTTTCAAATAATGAGAGATAGAAGATTTCAAATCTTCCAAATTGTAAAGTTGTTCTTTACCAAGCTTGTGATCAAGCCACGACCATAAATTTTCTATTGGATTCAAGTCTGGACTATTGGCAGGCCATGGAAGCACTTGAATTTTATTAGAATTGAACCAATCGCTATCAACATGCGCTTTATGACACGGCGCATTATCTTGCTTCAAAATAAATCCATCTTGCAACTGCCATAAATCAATGCTAGAAATAAGCGAGTTTTCCGAAATTTCGATGTACCTTTCTTTGTTGAGTCTACCATCGAATAAATAAAAACGCCAACTCCATAGGCACTCATACAGGCCCAAATGCCTATTGAACCACTGCCTTGTTTTGTTCGTTTCAAAATGCATGATTCATCGAACCGTTCGCTTGGAAGTCTACGCAACATTACGCGACCTTTTCTGTTGTCTACCTCAACGTTCATTTCATCACTAAAGACCACACGGCTCCACTGATCTGTTGACCAATTTTTATGTAGTTTGCACCACTCTTTCCTGGCAAATTTTTGTTTTTTATTTAAGCGTGGATTTTTTGCAGCAGCACGCCATAAATAATTTAAATTGTGGAGGACCCTTCGCACAGTTCTAGGGCTTGCTTTCAGACCATTTGACAGTGTCCATTTCGTAGACAAGTCTGTAGATGATGCTTGTCTGTTTTCTTTCATTAATCTCACTAACGAGCGAACATCACGGTCATTTGAAATTTTATTGCGTCCAGTCCTGTGACGATCATTAATTGACCGGGTCTCTTTGTATCGTTGAAATATGTTAATAATGCAAGAGTGAGACCTTCCGAACTTTTCTGCTATTTATCTGATGCTATAGCCTTCTTCTTTTAATACAAGAGCCGCGTATCTGTCTTTTTCTTCGATCTTTACACGCATTTTTGCAATATTTTTATATCCTTATTGCAATTCAAAAAATAAATGTTTATTTGATATCGAAACTCAGGTTTCGACATTTTATTTTATAGCAAACGTAATAAGCAATTAAGACAGTTAAAAAAAATAATGGATTATTATTTTTAATAAGTGCAAATAAAAGATTTGAAAGTGGTCGTTAAATTTTGTCCAATTTATTTAAAGAAGATTTATAAGTACTCATCAGTTTTTTAATAAGTTAAACGCTATTTAATTAGAATTAGATTAAAAAAATTATACCACTTTAATCCGTATGTTTTAATTAACAAGATATTAAAAAAAAAAAATTTAATATGTCAATTAGAATCTTCTTATTTTTAATTTAAAGATTAAGAAACCAACTAAAAAATAAATGGTCTTTAATTTTTGGCCACCGCTGTATATTTACCCTTCATTTACACAAAAATATTAGATTAAAGCTTTTGTCAAAATTGTTTAATTTAAGGTTATGTATTTAAGCAAACAATTTTTTGAAAGAGCCGACTGTTTATGCTATGAAAAAGCCGACTTTTTTATTTACTTTTTTTATACTTAAATCATCGTTTTGCCCTTTAACGACTTCATATATTTTTAGTAATGCTTCATTGAGCTTATTCTATCGAAATTAGTTGTCTTAATGACTTTCCCTGAAGTTGAAAAACATAGCTCCGTATGAATTTAAAATAATATTTAATATAATTTTTAAAAGTCAAAGATCTGAAAAAGGCTTTTTTTTTTTTAAAGTTTTAATAATTTTTCAAAACTTTTTTTGTATTGTTTGATTCATTTTATTATATTCTATTAAGTATTTATTATATTATTATGTATTTTTATTATTATGTTATTTCATTATTCTCACTTTCATTTAATTTTTTATTTTGAATAATTTGTAAAACTATTATTAAAGCTGTTTTATCATTTATTTTATCATTGATTATCATAGAGTTATAAAACTTTAGGTACAATCTGATTTTTAGAAGTCTATTTAACAGTTGATTATTTTTAAAAGACTTGATAGTGTTCAAAAAAAAGTTACGGCTGATAGTCGTTCGAAAAAAGTTACGGCTTATTCATGGCACAGAGGTGTCTCTTTTATTGACACAATGTTATGAAAGAGCTGTTTTCTTTCTTTTTTTAAAACAGGTGTATGATAGATTATTAGCATTGTTATCCGATTTATTTTAGTTTTAAATTATTACCCAATAATATAATTATTGAATTAAAAAAAAAGAAAAAAAAGTTATTACAATTGAGTTTTTTTCACGCCATTTTAAAACTGGCTCTTTCATACACACTCTCCCCTACAAGCCGCTTGCTGAATTTGTCAAATTTTATAGCGTAATTTTTCTCAACAATCTGTTGTGATGTTGACTGATTAATAGTAGCTGCTTACCTTTTCATGCCATTGATCGAAAGCCCCGTGTTTGCTTGAACTTGAGCAAGGTCTTTTACAATTATTGATGAATTTGGAGAGAAAAGTTGTCTAGCTGATAACGAACCTATAGTAAATGCAAAAAGTTAAAAATTTAACCTGTCATCAATTTGAACTATAAAAAACTAAATTCATACTTGATGTTACTGGAAGTATTCTTTCACTGTAAGGTTGACTTAATCAAACAGTTCCATGCGGAGAAGGAGCTTTATTTGAAACAACAAGAGCTCCAATTCTTTCTGATGCCAAAGGATCCTTTTTTGCAACAGCAACAACTTTATTTCTCAAAGTGCCTTTTGTGCTGTTGTGAAGCAATCCTCTACCAATGATTGAAAAACAGTCTGAGCATCTTTCTTCTATTATTAAAGGGTATTCTGACTGCTGAACATTGTGCGAATTTAATTTTCATTTGATCATCGGGTCTCAGTTTTCCAATAGAACATTCATGCAGTCACAGTGAGAGTCTCGAGTTTCTGGTTAAATTTTTATAGTCTCAAACTTATACAATGATCGGAGTGTAATATCCTCTCCACTTTCCTTCCTTTTTAAACAAGAGCAACATTTTTCACAAATTTCAAGTGGAACTTTGCCATCATTAAAGTTGATTTTCTCTTTAAGTTTAATCTGCCATCTTTCTTTTTTGATGTTAGCTCTCTTTGATATTTACTAAAACAAAGAAAAAAAATTTCTTGCATTTTTAGTGGTTTTTAGCAGTATTTGGGATTTTCGGTAAAATTAGATGCGCCAAGTTTAAATTGGTAAAGTAAAAACAATGTGCTTTTTCCCAGAACTCAAAAGTAGAAAATTATTTGAAAATAACTTATGTCATAATTAAGTACGTTTTATATCAATTTAAACAGTTTTTTACAAACTGATCATAGTTTTGAGCTGTAGAAATGCAAAATAAGCTGTCATTTCGCATGTTTGTGCAACCAATATATTTTATGTTTGTTACTTGTATAAGCTCAAGAATATATTATTTTGCTTTCCTTGTTTATATTGATGTAAATTGGAAATTTATTATACTATAGAAAGCAAAATAAGCTCTCATTTTGCATGTTTGTGCAATCAAGAAAATGTTTTATTAAACACAAGCCTTGTTTAATACGTCTATAATACGTTTTAGTAAGTATTTATACGTATATTAAACGTTTAAAACACGTTTTGTCTTGGCTGAAAACTCAAATGTAAATAACTTGCCAGAACGTTGTAATCTGACTTTAATACTTATATCTAAGTGATCCTCATAGTATGAGCTATCATTCCATTAAAGGGTTTTTCCGGGTCAGAAAGTTAATGTCAGAACCTATTTTATAATACTGTGGCCGATAATTTTCTGATATTTTAATAGTGCCTAGTCATCGGCAGCCACTTTTGTCGGCTGTCACTAATGGTCTACTAAGTAACTAATGAGCAAAACTACAGTGGACTGCTAAAAATGTCTGTATAGATCTACTGAAATTCTGCTATAGAATGTTTGCTGAGTAACAATGATATAACAAAAAATAAATCTTAATAGATGATATAGGGGCGCATCGATCACCGAAGCAGCAAGATCTTTTAGCTTTTACACATTTATTTTTATTAGGCCGAATAAATAAAGCAATTGCTCACAAGAAATTTCTCTTATTAAAAGTTAAACCTAAAAAAAAATGCTCGCAGCGTAAGCAATTGGTCAAAAATACGTGAATAAAGTTTTGTCTATGCTCATAAGCAACATAATTTGGCTAAGGAGTAAGTGGCAAGGGCGTGTCTAGGAGATGTCTGTTACGTTGTTGGACGTACCCAAAAAAAATTAAAAGTTTTTTAACTTGATTATATTGTTGAAAAAAAAAGTTTTACTTTATATTACTATTAAAACCAAAATACAGCTAAAACTTATGAACGGTTAATTATCTGAAACGGTTGGAAAAAAATTAAAAACATGAAAATATAATAGTATTTCGGTTTCATAGTTTTGCGATTGTTAAAAAAATAGCTAAGATCGGACCCGTAAAAATACGGGTCTTTGTAAACCTATTCCTAGCTTTTCCTCCTTAAGTATATATCCTAGCTTTCCGGATCCGTTAAATACGGGTCTTTACCAAGAGTTTTTCCTAATAATTTTTTTAATTGCGTTTTTCTGGAAATATGTAATAAGCATATTAAGACGTTTTGAAAAACGGCTGCAGCATATACTTATAGTAAAAAAATAAATGTCGCAAAAAAAAGTTTTAGTTCTCAAAAGAAAGTTTTAAAGTTTTAAAGCTAAGAGCTTTTTTTTTTTTTCCTCTACAGCAGCACCTTCTGGAGTAGCAGGACTGTCTTCTTAAGTTTTTTCTTTATTAAGTTTCAGGCTTTTAATCCTAACAGCATCCCCACAAACATTCTTATTGATTTTAATTCTGAATTTTCTCATATTCTCTCTAAGTTATTTAATATCTCTTTCTTAAATGGAATTTTTCCTGACATTTTGAAATTATCTAGTGTTATTCCAGTATATAAAAATGGCTATAAGCTCTCATACACTAACTTTGGACCAATTTGAAATCTTTTTAACATTAGCAAGCTCATTTAAAAACTAATGTACTCTAGATTATACTCATTTTTGAGTTCCTTTAACTGTTTAAAAAAATTTCAGTTTGGATTTCGATCAAAACACTCTACATTCCACGCTTTAATAAGTATAACCAAAAAAATGCATTAGATACTTGTTATTTCGTAGGTGGTGTTTTTATCGACTTACAAGAAGCGTTCGATACCGTTAATCATACCATTTTAATTTCTAAACTTGAACATAACGGAATCCGAGGTGTTGCTTGTAACTGGTTTCAATCTTATCTTTCAAATCGAAAGCAGTTTGCTAGCATAATGGTTACAAATCAAATGACAAATATATAGTTTGTGGTGTTCCCCAGGGTTGTGTTCTTGGCCCTTTATTATTTTTGATTTACATTAATGATCTAAATAACTCTGTCCACTTCTCATCAGTCCATCTGTTTGCTGATGATACTAATATCTTGCATATTAATAAGTCTCATCATTCCTTGTGTAAGAATATAAACTGAGACCTAAAAAGTTTAGTTTATTGGCTAAATGCAAACTTAATTTCTCTGAACTTGGAAAAAACTAAACTAATATTTTTTTCATCAAAAATTTTATACAACATTCATATAACGAAAATTAAAATTAACGATAGACGTTTATATCCAGCACACTATGTTGAATATCTTGGTATTTTTATAGATTCGAACCTCTCATGGAATTTTCATATAGATGCACTCCGTAAAAAACTTAATCGAGCTAATGGCATGCTTTTAATAATTTGCCATTATGTTGATAAAACTACCATTAAGAATCTGTATTTAGCAATTCTACATTCTCATCTCTATCAGGGTTAGGGTTAAGATTAGGGTTTTTACTTTAATACAAAACCCTAACCCTGACATTACAAGCAACAAACCTTTTCTTTGCTGAGGTACCTAAAAGATTATAGGAGAATAGTAAGAAGAAGTTGCAAAGCAAAATGGTAGATAAAGTCTAAATGGTTTAGTTAAGCTTTTTACACAGAGTTGTCTAAAGATAATAAACAAGTTTCCAATAAGTTTGTTATAAATACTTATGAGTCGTGTTTAAAATTCAAATATAATAAAAGTATAAATTAAAAAAATATCTTAGCTATCTTTTATTAGACAGCTAATTTCATAACCAGACATCTATGTAAAAACATTTTTTTGCATTGTATAATTATTAAAATAAGTTTTTTGACTCGGTTAGTTTTTAGACTCAATTATAGTTTTTTAAATACAAGAAAAATCGAAAAAATTATAACCTGTATACATTATGTCAGCTGAATATTTTTAAAAATAATTTTTTTATTTTCAAAAAATCATATTTTTAGCTTAAGCGACCATTTTAACAATGTTATAAGTCATTAAAAAAATTAAAAATTTTTTATAAAATACACTCAATCCGGTCAAATCTAAAGAAAAATAGGGAGGGGGAGGAGGTAGTTTTTTTTGGACTAACCCAAAAAATTTTCTGTAAGCGCCCCTGAGTAGCTTACAAGTTTATCATTAATCGAATGAATTTAAATATATATTGTCATAAATAGAATTTTAATACAAATGAATCTTTTTAGACTAAATACAACATTAAACAAGTTTTTACTACGGAAAATAAAAAAATTATCAAGTTATATACTACTTGTGATAAAAATGAACTATGGTCTTTCAACTAAGTCAACACGATTATTGGAATATCTTATTATTTTAAATAATACGATCTGCCTATCTTCATGGATTAAAAATAAAATTGCAGAGATTGGTTGGTTTAACGAATAGACCACCAGTGTTGTCTCTAAGAACACCTGAAGCAACTTTTTTTGCTTAATTTGCTGCCTTTAACCTACACACTGTTGGAGAATTTTTCAAAATCTCAAAACAGTAAGGAAACAATATTAATTTAATCCTTACTGTACATAAATTGTTGATGAAAATAGTAAAATTGTTGGAAGTAAACAGGTTGAAAAAATCACATTTGAAAAAATCACATTTGCTTTAAGTTCAATAAGAAATTTTAAGTAAAATTTAATGAATAAAGGATAAAGGAAGGTCCTCCTGGATATGCGTAATTTGCAAATCCTACTGGTTGGATAAAATCAGACATTTTTATTGAATGGATAAAGTATTTTGTGAGATATATAATCTCCAATTTTGTTACTTCTGGACAGCCATAAAATTAAGATTTCTGTCGGAGCTTTGAATCTTGCAATTCAAAACGAAATTACAATGCTAAGTTTTCCTTCTTATTGCACGCATAAAATTGGATATTGGATAAAACTGTTGAAAAGGATTTAAAATGCTGCATGTGATAATCAAATGGTCACAAATACAAGAGTTATGACAATTTACTATATTATTTCAATAGTTTGCAAACCATATACACGAGCAATCTCCTTATTTAATATACAGAGAGGATTTTAAGTAGCAGGCATTGAGCCATTTAATTATGAAATTTTTAAAGAATTTATGAGCTGATGATGATTAATTGATGAACCATCAAGAGTTGGAGGTTGTATTTTTCCAAATACAGTTTACACCATTCTTGTCAGCTGCATTAATGAAGCAGAATTGCTTCATTAATGTGACTTCAATTTTTGAAACCTAACCCGAGAGCGTATGTTAGAAAAATAGGCAAAATAGGTAAAAGTAGGCAACTAAAAACAATGATCTTGAATGATAAATCAAACTAATAAACAAAAGAAAATCATCATAAAATTTAAATATTGAAAAAAATAATAAACTACTTGGTTAGGAATAAAAGACATAGTAATGTAAAAGCAGACTTGACTTTGATAAATGATGATAATATTAAAAAAATAATCTTGTTAATTTTATTCTTTATAAAAGCCTTGTATGAATTTTATACAGTCTCTTTAAACTTAAAATAGTGTGTTCTTATAGACTTAAAAATTTTAAATAAAACTCCCCTCAATTTGAGGGGGTTACAAATTTTATATGGTCATAATTTTTGAACGCTGATAGATAATTTTTCGAAACTTAAAATTTCTCGATGAATATAAGTCTAGTTGAGAAAAGTACAAAAAAATATTTTATAAAATTATTGCTCTCACGTTTGGGGGTTGAGGTTCGGGGGGAAGGAAGAATCTTCATGGCTTTTTTGTTCCCAGCCGCCGATCATCGCAATTTTAGTGAAAAATATCATTGTTTCACATAAGTATAAACATAAAAATGTTTTGAGTTTGTTCCATGTCTGGAAGTAAGCTATCTCAAACACCGAAAAATGCTGGCTCCGTCACTGGATCTGTGTACCTAAGGCTGTTGTACTTTGGCACATTGTGCATGCAAATTGCTTAAATGATGCAAATTGCTTAAATATTATGAATATGATAATATAAATTGAATAATATTTAGTAAAGTTCTATAGTTAATAAATTCTATAAGTTAAATTAATCAACAGGTTGATAGTACAAATACCTATTTTTCACGTAATTTCTCGTAAGTCATTTTAGTAATTTATAAAAGAGAACTGCCATAATTAAAACAGCGCCTTAATTGGAACACTTGCATTTATTTTTGGAAAAAAAATTAGTTATAGCTATATTTTGCAATTTTTAGTAAAACGCCTTACTTTCTACGTTTTGACACACTTTGAAAGTTATTCCTCAAATGCATGTGTATCATTGATTAAAATTTTTTTTTGCGTCATTTTTTTCGGTGATCTAATTTTGTGTTCACGCTATGTCGATTGCGCAGTTTAAAAAAACTTAGTAACAACCTTAAACCTTAAAAGTAATTTTTATTAGTGATTTTTATTCAATAAGTTAAGAGAACGTCATAACAGCTGAAGCTTTTACTTGAAATCCTGACAATAATAGGATTAATATTATCCTGACAAACTAAAAGTTTCAGTTTTTCAGGGTATTATTTATCCTATTATAAGTTTTGAATAAACTGTTTAAATTTACACTGTAAAGATAAAAACTATTTTTAATCAATTTTTGTTGATCTTGCTCGGTTTTTTTAAAAAAAAAATCAACTTAAACTGATAAAGTAATCAAAGTGTTTCTATTTAGGGAACCAGTTGCCTTGATTAGAACAAAATGGTATCTTTGCAAAAACAAATTTATTTCCAATAATAAAGCAATTAGCTAAGTCAAATTATGGTTAAAAGTATAGTAGGGTTGTCTGTATATATTAATCAAATTATAAATATTTTCATAGTTAAGCCATCTTTGGTTAATAAATATCTATTTCTAAAGTGTTCCACTTAAAGCAACTCTCCCCTAATTCTAAAATGTTTTTTATGGTATCAAGTGTATTAATACTCGAAATAAACTACTAAACAAAGATACATAAAAGGCAAATACAAATTAATTTAAAAAAAAAGTCATCTTACATAAGCATGACTTTAAAACATTGTTTTAAGGACTTCTATACAACAAGTTCTTTTTTATATCTAGAAAAGAAAGAGCAGAATCTGGAGAATCAGATTCTACTCTGATTCAAAAATTTGCAAAATTTTTACTAATGATAAAAATAAAAATTCTGACTTTTACTTTTATTATCAGTTTAATTGCGAATTTTTCTTTACAAATTTGAAAACATTTTTAAAAACAAAATTTTTATAAATACTTTCTTATTTTTATTTCAACAAATAGTTTCTTACTTTTCTTTCAACAAATAGTTTCAACAAATGGATATTGATGGCATGCCTAATTTCTCTTATATTATATAACTTTTCCACAACTAGATTGAAAAGTACGAAGGATATTAATAATATAAATAGTAAAGAGGGACTTTAAAGACTTTGAAGTTGCTCTTTTTCCTAATTCTTAAAATTTTATTCAAGCGTTGTTAGCATAACAGGCAAAGTAGTATCCTTTCATAGACAGCAGTTATGAAATCAAATTTTGAATGCTTCCAGCGGGCACGGGATGTAAAAAAGACGTTTTTTAAACGTCTTGTGAACTTTTTTTGAACGTTTTGGACGTCTTTTAAACGTTCAAAAGACGTCAAAAAAAAAAAAAAAAAAAAATAGACGTGCACACTGGGCTTCTTCAAACGGCACGGCACGTAAAAAAGATGCCTTTTAAACGTCTTTTTAATAATATATTTTAATAAGTATATTTTCAAATAAGTTAGTTTTTTATTGCATTTGAAGAAGCGTATTGCTCCCCAAACAGTCAAAATGCCGCCTTGTGGGGCAATACAACCCATTTTGGGAACTACTGTTTTAACCAGTACAAAACTCATCTATATTTTATTCGCAGAAGTCATAGTCAATATCAGCTAAAACCCAGATTTGATCCAACCTAGATTTGCAGCGTTGTTATTACACCATATGGAACCAATCTTTTACCTGGATCAAATCCAAGCTAAAAACTAATCCCAGTAACCCAGATTTATCTCAGCTGAGACCGAGTTGTACTGGTTAACCAGGACAGATTGAGGTAAATACTTGCTTCAATTTTTTAATAAATTTTTTTTTCAAAAATATTTAACCTGACAAAATTAAGAGGTTAAAACAGCTTTTAATGATCCATGAATTTTAGGGCAAGTTTCGATATGAAACCCTAAAAATGTTTGAGAAACTATTGATAACTTTTAAAAAGTGTGCAGAAAAAATAATTTAAATTACGAAAATAAGTCAAAAAAGTTAAAATTTTTGTTCTTTCCATTTTTTTTTTTTTTGCCTTTAAAATATTTTGATTGACAGGTTGTTTAACCCTGCAAAAAAAGAATTTTTTGTAATAAATTGTCACTTTTTTAAAGGGTAATAATCCACAAGCTAACCTCTCTAGCTCTTGAAAAGCCCACGGAAAAAGATTTTTGAAAAAACACCTGAAAGCGAGAAAAAGAAAAACTAAGATAAGGAATTTACACTGTTTAATACTGCTTGCTTTTCATTTCCATGAATGAACAAACCGCATTTACGTAACGTTGCTAATTAATTAAATTTGTTAAGGTAATTATTTTTCAGTTTTAATTCTATTGTGTAAACAAGTTAACCGCGTTTGCTAAGTTTAACAGGAAACACACGCAAATATTTTTGAAAAACAATTAAAACTAATCAGTTGCGCATGTTACTTCAAGAAAACTTGCACAATTTGCGGCTTGACTTCATACGCTCTGTCGCTCACAAATAATTAGTATCACGTGACCTACTTCATTTGATGAAATCGTTGGGCACATTTTCTTTTTACTTTGAATTAAGGTTATTATTGTTTTTAAAAATCAAATTCATTATAAAATAATTGGTTTGTAAATAAATATACAGAAATCACTTCAAAATAGTGTTGCAACCAAATTTCACTCACTTTTATCAACAAATACGTTACTTATTTAACTCTAAGAGGAAAAAATCAACCTAAATTAAAATATTTATCGCATCATCAGACCGTTAACATCAGTGGGTAGTAGTATCATCAGTGGATATTATTTTAAAATTTTGATGGAGTGACTTATGGAAAAACAAAGAAAGCTTATATGATTTATTATAAATAAAAGATGGGTTTTCAGAATGTTTTATTTCTAATTCATTCGTTGGTTTTGTTTTGCATAGGTAATTATTTTTATTTGTTGAAGATTTTTTTTTAGTCATTGATTTATTAATCAAACAATATATTCATTTAAAATGTTGCTGACAAAAATAAGCAAAAATAGAAGCAAACAACCAATCTAAACAAACCAAATACTAAAACGCATTAAATACTTCATATCGTATTATACCAGCAAACTTTTACTTTAGGAAAAAAAAAAAAATTAAACGTTAACAATATTCTCTTATTTCCAACTCATCAGCGGCAAAAATAAGGTAGAAATCTAATTGACGATCTATGTCTACTGGTAACTGTTACGCACCATTTTCCCCAAAGCCCAAACTCTTTGCATTCTTTTTTTTTTTTATGTAGATTTTAGAACCTAAATAATTCCAATTTAGTGAAATATGGTGCGCGACAGTTTTCAGAAGGTATGGAACGTCTATTGGATAAATAATTTCATTACCTTTTTTGTTTTTGTGCAACTTGGTTAAAATTAAAATAATGAATGTTATTACTGGATTCGAAATAAAAAACGGAGAACGTTTTTCTTAATAATAATGACACTAAGAATAGTTCAAACAAAGGATGAAAATGTTTTGAGACCCGTATTTCTGGACTTTTAATACTAGTATGTGCTCTTAACATTATTTTGGACTCTTAATATTATTTTGGGCTATTTGAATATTATTTATAGACTCTTACTATTATTATGTCCTTTTAAGTTTATTCTATAAAATTGAAACTATCAATTTTTTTACATTCTTCCATTTTATCTTTTTTTACGCCTCTTTTTGAAGAAGCTGATAAAGTTGAAAATCAGAAATGTAGTTGTAAAACTTTAACCATAACATATTAATGAAAGCCATTTATGAAAAAACCAAAAAACGGGCAATTTGGTCATTTAAAAAAATACTTAAAACAACAAAACAGTGCGATACATGTTTAGGAAATTAAAGGAAGTATATTGCAAGTTAAAAACTGGATTATATATAAAAAAAAAATTCTTAACAAGTTTAATGCAAACTCTGCCTGCCTTGACATTGCACACTTGAAGGATCAAGCAAATGTCGTTGGCATTTGTGTCGCAGACATTCTTTTTTGGTTTATGAAACTAATGCGTGTCTAGTACCGTCTTTTCAATATATCTTACTTTGTAATAATTAATTTTAAACACGGTTTTGGACATGTTCTTAATGGTTTTACTTACAAATGTTTTGTATGAGACCAACGATCATTCGTCTTAAAATTGGTCAGGACATACGTTTCAAGTTCGCTTTTTTTTCAAAGTGTAACTATATTTTAAGCAATGGGAAGTTCTTTATCGGCAAGTAGGGCAGTTGCTCGACCTGGTTTTTAGATATTTTTTGCCTAACAACAATGGTAATGTATAAGATTTGATGCGGGAAATTTGTTTATCTCAAAGGCTCTTTTAACGGACATACCAACAGCTATGGGCTCCATAGCCCTGTTTACTTGCTCTATGAGATACTTACTATGTGCTATATACTTACTATGTGCTATATACTTACAATCTATTGTTATGATAATCTATATTTATGCTTAAAACAGTTAATTAACAATTTAAATAAATTGACAATTAAAATTAAAAACTATTTAATTGGTAACTAAATGAATTGGCCTTCAGTATAAATCCAGGGTTTTTTAATGGGCCTTCAATATGAATCCAGGGCCTTCAATATGAATCCAGGGTTTTTTAATGAGTAAAGTTTATTTTCTGATAGTGTTAAATTTTAAATATTTAAATGTTCATACTTATATCATATTAGGATGTTCAGCAAAGGCTGCACTGATGAAAGCATGGGACGAAATAATTCCAAGTTGGTATCATTTGCCTAAATATTAATGGTTTATTTCTGGTTTTTTCAAATAAGACAAATCTTTTTTTCAACAACAACTGTTTTACTTGCTGTTAAAAGTTGTGCGGCCGTGGCACAGTGGCTAGAACACTTGCTTTATAAGCAGAAGATCCAGGTTCGAAACGAGCTTTGGGCATATTTTCGCGTCACGGTAAGGAAGGAGGCGTGAACTTTCTGGTTAAATGCACTTCCGCGGTGCTCTGTGACAAGACCGTTTGGACTTCTTGGGCACCTAAAATCAAAAAAAAAAAAAAAAAAGTTAAAACATAGTGGCAATATTTTTACATAAGTGTTAGGCAGCACAAATTGTATTAATTAGGTCTGTATTTAAACTGATCCGTTTAAACTGGGACTGGGTTTCGTTATCATAGACCCAAAACTCGCCAGACTCTTTAGGCCCCTTACCCAAACTGGTTAGGTACGCATACTCGACCCGTTTGGTTAACGAGTCTGGCGGGTTTTAGGTTTCTAATAACAAACCTAGATCATCTTATTACTTATAAGATGATCTAGAGTAAGGTCTAAATCATCTTATTACTGATAAAAAATATTGTTCAATAACTACATATATTTACTGCAAAGGAACGTTTATAAAAAGTTTGACGAAATATCATTTAAGGCAAATTGAACGCCCGTTCTTTTGTATACTGTGATGAAATACTTTTAGAATTGATTGAGTTTAAAGATAATACTTTTAGAATTGGTTAGAGTTTGAATAAGAAAACTTAGTTGAAAAGATCATGCAGAAGATTATTTGTCCTAACGGAGCTTTTAATAATGTGCATTAAAAAAAACTAAACTAAATAATTATTCTTAATTTCTATTTTTATTACATCAATTTACAAAAACTCAAGTTTAACTTTATGAGAACGTATTTTTTCCGGTACACACAGTGGACCAGAGAGACCCTCAGGTTTTATGTCGTGTCAATTAAACAAAACTTTTTTTATTTAAGAGTACAGTATCTGTATACAGTAAGATACTGTACTGTATACTGTATGCAGTAAGATACTGTACCGTAAATACCCTACTGTATATGGTTAAAAAAGTTAGCGAAAAAATGTTTTTTAACCTTTACTATTGAATAACTTTTAGCATTTAGCGACTTCTAATAATTTATCAGTAATAATGTTCCCAACGTTTGTACTAATTTTTAGCTCTATGCAAATTATTGTAAATCCATCACTATTTTGACCGGATTGTAAATTATTGCCATTGTATTTTAACACTAGCAAAATTGACAAACCTAAATTGCAAATGACATTTGCAATTTAGGTTTGTCAATTTTGTCATTTGAAATGGCTTTAGAAATTTACCAAATTTGGCCACAAAAATATACTTAAACTATTCGCAACCTATTCCAAGTTTGCTCAATCTTCGTCTTATATTATTTACTTTTTCACCGTGACTGGCAGACATTTCCAAAATGATTCGGCAATTTTTGTGATTTGAAGAATGAATAGCACATATTTATTACTTCACATTTATGATTCCTTTACATTTAATGTATTTCCTTACATTTATTTCATGTACCCAATGGATCTGTTGATTCTATTACACCTAAATGTCTGTTTACTTCTGCTTTTTTTTCAATAAACTTTTATTAATAATTTGTTATTATTTGTTATTTATTTTTTTAGCTCACTTATTTTCAAAGTTTTTGAAGAGAAATTTATTACATGCTTGCATTTAGTTATCAATTTCAACTTTTTATTAATAAAAATTCTTGGTTTGCATGTGCAACTATCCTAAACTTTTCATGTAGACATAACATGTATTTTTTGGAAATATTATTACAAGCAGGTTATGTTTTAACAAAGGTTGCTAATGATCGGCAAAATGTTTTTTCCATTCATCCTCTGCTAAGCCAATATATTGTTTATCAGGTATATTTTTAGTTGAAACAACACGTTTATATACCACATTTTTTGATAAGCATTTTCCACTCATTGGGCTATTGTTTTTTTGTTTACAAAAACAATTTTTTGAAATTTTTTTATTTAGAATTTTTTTTTTGTATAAAAAAGTATTTTTGTCCCTTTCATAATTTATTCTACATTTTTGTGCCTCTGTAATTAATTTTTTAATTTAATTGTATTTTTACAAAATTTTATGTATGTTTTATATAAGAGGGCGCATTTTATATAAGAAGGCGCAAAATGTTAATGATTTAGATCTTTATCTCAATGATGGTTTAAAGGTAATGCATTAATTAAAAAGCCCAATAAAATTAGAAAAAATATAAAAATTTTTAACAATATTGGCTTTCAGGTTGAAATAAGCATTAATTTAAAAATTATGAATTTTCTTGATGTCAGATTAAACCTTCATTTTGAATTCATTTAAGCCTTTCATCAAATCAAATGATCATTTATTGAATATCAAACCATCCACCTTGAATTCTAAAACAAATCCTAATTTTAATTATTAACAGGCTAAACCAAAACCAATCACATAAAAATGTATTCGATTCTTCTAAACATACTAACAAAGATGCCCTTTATAAAAGATGGTTTTCAAAATTTTGAACTAAAATTTGACCCAGAAAAAAAGTAACCAAAAAACTAAACTATAAACATAGCTTTTGGTTTAACTTCCACCCCCTCCATATAGCAAAATATATTTCCTTCATCATAGAATAAGTGTTTCTAAAATTGGATGATAACTACTTCTTGCCTTCTAATAATATGCATAACATTTTGAATTGAAATACGGTTAAAATTATCTAGAGTTGCACAAAAAGTTATCTAAGGCCAAAATAATTATTTGTCATCCAAAAACTCTATAAAAAAAAATTCTCAATAAAAAAATTACATAAAATTGTAAAAAAATAAAACAAAAAAAACAATGCCCAATAATGTCCAATGAAACAAAAATTCTCCAAACAAAAAAACAGTATTCAAAAGAATGTTTATTCTTAAAGGATTGCTATCCATGCTATCAAAGTATATATATATAGCAATTGAAAGATGAAAAAATTTATGATATTTATCTAAACTAGTCCATTGTTACAACAATGTGCACCTGCATAAAATAAAATTTTCAAAAAATGTGTTGTATGTTTACAAGAACAATTTAGAATAATTACACATGCGAACCAAGAATATTTAGTAAGTTTTGCTGTAACTAGCTTGGTAAGCCAGTGAGTATGCCTTTAAAAATACTGTGACAGCCTAATTAATTGATTGTTGTTTGTCAAACACTCGAATCTTGCTTCAAAGGAGTTAACTGAAAACAACTCCACAAGTTCTGCAGGCATTGAGTCCCACAGTTTTGCAGATTTGTTGTAAAAAAATTTAAAAATTTTGTTTAGTTCAAGTTGTCTATCCAAAAACTTTTAAATGCTTTTCATAACATAACCACCAAATTGATTTAACACATTTGGTGGCTCAATATTACACTCAATTACTTTACAATCACTTTTTAAGTATGAGGACCTAACTAGTACTGAAAACTCTCAAAGAGGTCGGATATAATAATAAAGTCACATAAAGTAGTTTTATAGTTTAGTAAAAATATGGCAAACATTTCTACTTGCATTACTTATTACTGAAATCAATTGATCTTTCCACTTAAGGTTTTTTGAGAAAGTTTCTCCTAAATCTTTTGTACTTTCTGATTCAGGTTATTTTGCACAAAATCCCCCTTTAAAAACTTATTTTTAAAAAAATGCGGAAGAAAACAATCATAAAGAGTTCTTAAAGAATCTTTCAGCACTAAAATTCATAGTGATCCAAACAATTCTATTAGCCTCAACATCATTGATAATACTTAAAGCTCTTCTTTTACTAACAATAAGCCTATTAAATTTACAGGGCAACCATTGATATCAGATATTTTAAGAAGAACGCACATAATCTACATGTAATCAAAAAAGTCGTCAAGTCAAAAAAACCCATTTTAGTTACATCTGACTCTAACAATAGACTTAAACCAATCTTTTCGGATAAAATGTCTAAGAGAAATAGTGATATATTTGTATCAAGATCCTTCTACAACAGAAAATGTGATAATTGATTGCACTTATGGTTTTTTAAAAATTGATAATGGTGACTCTGTAAATTGTAAAAAATTAAAATCCAAGTTTAGTGGTTGTTCTTCATATTATAAATCTGTATCAATGGATTACTCCTAGTTAAAAAACAGTTGCTTGTTTAAAATCTACTGAAATTTGGCCTAAAAGTCTACTTTTATGAAGATAATTTAAACCCAAAAATGGCCGATAGCAACAGTTTATCTTATTGTTTATTCAACTGTCAATCTTTTAAAAATAGTGTTTTTGCAGTTAAAGATTCTTGTCATATATACAATTTTATTTTATAGCAAGAGCACTTGGTATTACCCAATAATCTGCAGTTTTCAAACTATTATTTAAAATAATGACATTGTCTCTGTTTTATTTAGATATGTATGTAAAAAATGTATGTATTTAGATATGTATGTAAAAAAAATCATTTTTAGTGGAAACTGATGCTATGAACACAGTTATTGCTGGCAATTTTAAATTTTATAATAGGTCAAAATTCTATGTAGAAGTTTTTAATCTTACTTTAGAAACTTAATAAAACGAATATCAATTGCTTCGATGATGCTTGTACATATGTCAGCGATGATGGATCTATTTCTTGCTGGTTGGATCACACTTTATGTAGTCCAATTATTGATAATCTAATTATATCTATAACAGCTTTAGATAATGTACTTGCATCAGACCATAAAACCATAAGTGTTTCTGATTTTTTACTCATTAGCAAACTCATCTGAAATAAATAAGAGCAAACCTTGTTTTAATATGTCAATCAGAACTCCTAACTGTACATAAACCACCTTAACACGTTGTGAAAAAAAAGTAGACTTTTTATCAGTATCCATATATGCACCTGTCTATCTACTTAGTGAAAATATACAAAATGGTTCCAATACAATTTACGATTTAGACTTACTCTATAACAACATCATAAATACTAAGACTATGTATAAGATAAACACAATATTGTAAGGTATGCATTCAAATAGTAGATTTTTCAAGGAAAGAAGAAACAGGATGACATTTTTGAAAACATGAAGCGATCTCGTGCTACTTCTAAATTAGCTCTTAGATATTGTAAACACCATAATGAACAAATTGAAGCTGATTTATGTGCAAAAAATATGAAAAATACAGATTTAAGAAAGTTCTGGAACAATGTGTGTAAGATTGTTTACAATAATGCAGTAAACTTTGTTGCTAGTGTTGGAGGTGCTACCGGTGATAATAATATTGCCAATATGTGGAAAGAGCACTTTCAAAAATTATATACCTTAACTAACAAAAAAAAATATTACCTCAACTTCATAAAGGAAATGGAACTTTCTAAAAAAAACTCTGATATTATTGTGAGCTGCATTGACATATCTACAGCTTGATATAACTGGACCTGATATTGACATATCAGCTGCTAGGAAAAGCAGCTGGATCTCATGATCTTTGTTTAGAATCTTTTATATATGGTGGGAGTAGACTGCGGTTTTTTATTTGTATTTTTTAAAATTTATGCATTAAATCTGGATTATTTAAACCGAAAATGGCTGATTTAACAGATGTGAACAACTATAGAGCTATAGCTGCTTCCTCTGTTATGTCAAAAATATTTAAGAGTCTTTTATTGCAAAAAATTAAAATGCATAGCATTAATAAAAATGATGATACCAATTTGGCTTTAAACAAAATCACTCAACAATGTCATGGTCAAACTATTTTATAAAGACTGTTCAATACTATACATCTAGAGGAACTCATGTATTTGGTTGTTTTATAGATTTTAATAAAGCATTTAACAGTGTCGATTACATTGCAAGCAAACAATAATTAATTTACAATTATTGTATGTTTGCATTTTGGTATAGTAATAAACAAATATCTGTTCAATTGCAGGAAATGAAATCAAATAGTTTTGGAGTTGGAAATGGTGTTCGTCAAGGAAGTATATTGTCGCCACTTCTATTTAACTTTAACATACACAATTTGGTTTTATCAATCTCAAAGCTGCGTATCGGATCTAATATAGCATGTATCTTCATTAATGTGTTGATATAGTTCTAATTACACCTTCTTGGTTTTCTCTTCAAAAACTACTTAGGTTTACAAATAACCAATCTTCTTTAATTAGCATGTCCTTAATACCAAGAAAATAGTATGTATGGCGTTCAAGCAAACTTAAAGACCAAAAATTATATCAAAGTCCTTCCCAGAATTATGCATAACAGGCTGTAAAATTGCTTTTGTTGAATCTTTTAAATACCTTGGTCATATAATTAAAAATGGCCTAACTGGTGATATAATACATGACCTAATTTGATATAACACATGTATGTATATTTTAATTAGACGCTCTCATTTATGCTCTAACAGAGTAAATTGTTTTAATCATATTGCATTTTTTTATATAGTGCTTATCTGTGGCTAAATTATGATGATAAAACAATGGCATGCCTTTAGCAGTGCTACAAAAAATGTGTTAAAATGTTTTTTGGTTACGAAAAGTATGATAATATATCTCTCATGCTTTTAGAGCACAGATTACCATCATTTCATATAATTATCTTTAACTACAGACATGCTTTTCATAATCAGTTGATGGCTTGTAAGTTAGTGAATAATTCCATGCATTCACTTAATCAAGTTTTGAAATAAAAATTTTCTTTTAAAAACTATGGACCTGGCACTTAAATTGTAAATGCCTGTTGTCTTAAATATATTTATAATAATAATAATAATAATAATAATAATAATAATAATAATAATAATAATAACAATAATAATAATAATAATAATAAAATAGTAATTCTTTTTATTATAGTGTCAACATATTCCACAAATTTGTGAAATAATTCAGTCGTTAAGACATTTATAACTTTCCTGGAATTTAGTTATTGGTATAAATTGAAATTTAATAGTTTGATCATTCATTTCTGATTCATTCTGTCTTTATTAATGAAACGCTAAGTAAAATAAAAAAAAATTGATTAGCGGTTTTTTACTTATTTATTTTTGCTCTGTTCTTTTAAGAATATTGAGTACACTACATATATGTGTATATATATATATATATATATATATATATATATATATATATATATATATATATATATATATATATATATATATATATATATATATATATATATATATATATATATATATATATATATATATATATATATATATATATATATATATATATATATATATAGCAGGGTGCATCCAGTGCCCAACATTTTAAAAATTTGTCAAAGTTTGTCCCCAATTTAATTCTTTTTCATTTACCAAAACATAGTTTCTGGTTCAATTTTAGAAAATTTGAACATTATCTAGGTGGTCCACCAAACAAATGAAGTTTTGCATATATTCAGAAAATTTGCTATATTTAACATTAGTTGGTTTTTAACAAAACTAATTTATTTAAAGCAACTAAGGCTCATACATATGACCTACAACACCTTGTATAATGAATAATAGTTAAACAAAAGAACAGCAATGCCAAGAATATTTGAAAATAGAAAGTCTTAACGCTCATTCTGGCTCATTTCTTGTGTTTTTGAATGTCTGGTCATCTGTTTTGGTCCTTCTCGACAACTTACAAAACATTTTGATAATGCTCTTCACTCTTGTCTGTAGCTAGGAAGTCAGAGCTGAACTTAACCCCTATCTATGCACTGTCATTACCCACATTCAGTTGATCGTCAAAACCTGATACCAAGTACAATTTGACCAGTCTGGAACTTCCTTTGTCAGAAATTCTAGATTGAGCTGCAGGCTGTGAAACATGAACCACGAATCAATTCCCACAAGATCAGCAAGCGTTGTTGATAATGTAATTGATTCAGGAAAATTAGACATCCCAAATTTTGTGCAGAGTTGGTGCTGTGGTTGGAATGCAATAGTATCTGGCTTGATTGCCAGAATTTGGTGAGCAAGAGCTCTCCGTTCTGTTGGTGGAACTTTAGTGCTCCAAAAAGCAAGCGGCACAATTTCTTCAGTTAAGTACCACAAGTGTCACTAAAGCACTCTCAATGCACTTTCTGCTATCTTAGAGTGTAATTTTGCATACATTAACACCGATCAGAATAACATAAGATCATTTCATGGCGTATGTGTAGCAGAACTACATGACATCCACCAGACACTATATATCAGGGTACCAAAGTTGATAAAATCTTTCACTTTAAAAGTTTGTGCTTTTATGCCTATTGTGCCAAGTGTAAGATCATGAATCTGATCTTCAAATAGGCAAGTTTTAATTGAGTAGATCAGCTTTGCCATTTATCTGGCTTTTTGTAGCACTCCAGGTTGTTTAAATGTAGAGGTGTGTCCTTCTTTTTCACAATCAAGAAAAACAGTAATGATTCGACAAATTCCAGATAGCCATCTCTATGATAATCTAGTTCAGAATGAGCGAGCTTCATAACATTTTCTCTTCAATGGTCATTTTATGTTGAACACAACAGAAGAGTCACTGTCCTGAGTATCCTCACCCAATTTACTATGATCTTTAAAAGCATTAGTCTCATCATCACTGCATTCAGTGTCGCTGTTTGCTGCTGCCGCTTCAGTATTAGTTGTCAGAGAGCTGGATATATTCTCATATCTTTTTGCCTCATATTGTTCATGTTTGTGCTGACGCTGAAGTTTACCTGCCAACACTTTGTTGCATGGAAAGGCGGCCAAGCAATCTGTTTTCATCAACTGCAGGAACAGCATGTCTTTTGAATATTTTAAAAGAATTTTTCTACAATTGTCAGCCATAGAGGAAATGTCTTTGCTAGTGTACATTTCGTCTCCTGTATCTTTTTTATACAACTGGGAGTGGATCTACGTTTCAAAGGCATTACCCATATCTTGGTATTTTCACCAAGAGGTTTTGATGATTGATGATTGGAATAAGAAGACCTTTAACTTTACCAAGACAAGTTTTGCAGACTCCCATCTGGTTCGATTAACACTTTACACCTTCATTAAGGTGATACATAACATAACGCAACACTTAAAGAGAAGTTGGAAGACGGGATCCAGTTATTTTTGCGCCATCATCAGTTATCTTGTTCCCTAGACCACAAATGGTTAATGATTTTTGTAACTATGTTCTTTCTCTCCAGATTTCCAGATAAAGTAGGGGTAAGGACACTAGGGGATGTTTGCACCGCTGGGTTAATTTCCATATCAATCTAAAACAATAATTTAATTTGAATAATTACAAATAAATTAACATTTGATAGTCTTGGTCTAATGGAGTAATGGGTCCTTATAGGCTGGTCTTGTGGACAGACCTAAATCTAGCTTAAGATGCACAGAGGGCTTGTTCCTAATGTAATATGATATTGCAAAAAAAAAATCTTTTTAAAATTAAACTATACAGCATATATAATATATACTATTATAAATAATATTTTCATTTAAAAAGAAGTAATTATTTACCTTTCTTGATGAGATAATTTAGAATCAAAAAATTTCAGAAACAGTCTAGTAAATGACAGTCTAAAATCCAAGATGCCAATTGATGATCTGGTACAAGATTTTGTTAAATGTTATGTAGGGTGCTCAAATAGTGTTATTCATAAAGTGAAAAATATTATAATTATTTGAATATATTGAGAAACACTATTTTTGCATTTTATTATATCTAAATTAATAGTTATTCTTTTATTTATTATTTATTAAAGCAAAATATATAGTATTAGATATTTATTTTAAATTAATGATAAAGATAATATTTAATTAATATCATAGAAAAAATGCTAAATTTTGCATTTGTTCTGGTTCTTCTGAGTATGTTGAATTTTGTTACTATGGATAAAAGTTCAGATTTGTGGTGGACCCCCTTACTCAAATCAAATCATAAAAAAATTTAGCAAACATGCATTTAGGATAAGATGAAACATTTTGGGAGTAGGGACAAAACATTTCTTTGGAATGAGAGCATATATACTATATAGCTCTAGCTTATCTATTGGGCACTCTTTTAAGTATACAATATTATACATGATAGTATAAAGATATTTTCTTTTTTCATATATATACACTATGCATATATATATATATATATATATATATATATATATATATATATATATATATATATATATATATATATATATATATATATATATATATATATACACATATATATATATATATATATATATATATATATATATATATATATATATATATACATATATATATATATATATATATATATATATATATATATATATATATATATAAACATATATATATATATATATATATATATATATATATATATACATATATATATATATATATATATATATATATATATATATATATATAAGTTTTTTTAACTCTTAGCTTTGAATGGAATGTCTCTGATGATGTCATAATAAAATAGCCACAAAGTTAAAAACGAGAGCTTTAATACACACTATATATATATATATATATATATATATATATATATATATATATATGTATGTATATATATAGAGTGTATACACTATATATGTATATATATATATATATATATATATATATATATATATATATATATATATATATATATATATATATATATATATATATATATATATATATATATATATATACATACATACATACATGTATGTACATACATATATAAATTTTTGTACTCTTAGCTTTGAATGGAATGTCTCTGATGATGTCATAATAAAATATACACAAAGTTAAAAATGGGAGCTTTGATACACACTTGTTCAGTTCAGTAATTTATTGACTAAAAGTTTAAGTTTAGGCTGTTTCAATCTATGTATAAGGGCTGTTTTAATCTACATGAAATATTATTGTATAAATTAATGTTTGTTTTTTTCATTCTTCTTCATCTTTTTTTTCTCTTTTTTTTAAACAATTCTGGCTTAAAGCTGGCATTTTAAAACTAAGAATATGCAAAGTATTTTTTTATAGGGTGCACTTAATTAGTCAGTAGTAATAATATCTAAAATGTTATTGCTGTAAGTATTGTTCCAATATTTGGACAACTGATTGCTGTGATGCACGGCACATTTTGAGTTTTAAAATACGGACCCAGACAGTTGCTTCAGGAACAAAGAAACAAAAAAATTTTTATCTGTTGATATGTATTAAATCCTCTACTAATAGCTATAGTATGATGTCATTAGTTATATTTTATTCAAGGCTTAGTACTTAAAGGTGTATATATATTTATATATATTAGTAATTATAAATATATTCTATATTAAACCTGCTATTAGATTTTTCTACAATTGAACTCTTTTTCCATCCTCAATAGTTCTTTAAATTTTTCTCAGTCACAAGTGGTTTCAAACCAGATCTTTGTAAATGGACTTCAATTATTAGATCAGGAAAGCTGCGTGACGGAATGAGCTCTGGCACATTTCACACGTTAGGAAGTACTCCCAACATGGAAACTTGTGTTGATTTATGTTGCAGCATGAATGTTTGTGGTGTTGCTTTTCGTCATAAGGGAAACTGCTATGGTGTTGAGTGTAACAGCAATAAAAGTTGTGATTCAATAGCAGCTGATTTCCAATCACACATGGATGCTGAGATTTCTCATGTAAGAGCAGGACATACTACAGGTTAGCGGTCTATAGATTTATCTGACCTTTTTACCAGGACATGATGATTCTATAGCAATTTCGTGTTGTTGTTTTTTTTTGTTTTATATTTTATATCTTGATATGTATATCAATTTGCATGTAAATTATAACCCAATCTAGTTCTAAGTGGTAGTCCTGGTATTTAGGTTGATCTTAATCAAGGCCGTAAACTTTTTGCTTGCTCTTACAAACTTTTAAGCTCCACAAATTAAACAAAAATTAAAAAGGATAGAAACTATGAAATAATAATAAAACTTGCAAGTTACATTTTTTTAGGTGTCTTGATTACTTACATGTATTCAACTTTCTGAATGAAAATTAGTTTAAAAATTTTTTTTTCTTTTTATATATATATATATATATTTTTTTTAAATTTTGTTTAAATAATGCTGCTTATTTAAAGTTAAAATATCTTTAAAAATTTAATTTTGTCATTAAAATAAAAAAAAAATATATTTTTGATTATGTTTTTAGTGAATGCAACAGAGTTAGATAAAGCAGGTAAGTGTCAGCCCAGTGCAGTTTTCAAAGAAGTGACCTTGAAAGGTGGTATTAATGCTGGTACTTACAAAGATATTGGTGGGGTCAGTACAATGGAGGAATGTCAAACCAAGTGCTGTGATTTTCCAGCTTGTGATTTAGCATTTATGTTAGCAGGAAGTTGTTATTTAGTAGGTTGTTATGATCAAAAACAATGCACTATGCAACCTGCAAAAGAAAGTAAATTTCATCCAATGATATCTTATGTTACTCGATGGAATGGTGAAGGTGTCAAACACACAAGTATTTTTTTATTTTTGCATCGTAAATGAAATGTTTCATTTATTCATATTAACTTTAGTTACAAATGGTATTTTTGTTTTCAGCTTTTTAGTTATTTTATTTTTTTGTTTATAAAATATGCAGGTATCTATTAACATGTGTAACTATTTACTTCACATACATCATGTAATTTCACATACATCATGTAGTTTTATTTAAATTTTATTTAAACATTACTAGTTTTTTTTTGTGTGTAATTTTTATCTAAAATATTATTTTATATCTTATTAAACCTTAGTTGTACTGATTTCATCATAAAAACTTAACTAAATTAAACAACCATTTTTTAATTAAAAAAAAAAGAACATTATATTTCTATTTTTTTTTGCAAATGTGAGTGAAAGTTATTATAATGTTTAAAAGCAATTTAAACAAGTCAAAGTTTACCCTTCAGTTCTTAAGTAGTTTTTCGAGTTCTTTTTTTGTGTGCATAATTTTGTTCAAATTTTGTTGTAGCAGTTTAAAACTAGTTATTATGTGTATTATTATATGTTGTTGATGTATTAGACTAGTGTTGATTAGATAAATAGTTAGGGTCAAATACATCTTTGTATATGGTAAAAATAGGCTAATTTGGTGGATCTGTATTTGGATTGTAATTGCTTAAAAAATTTATAAAGCATTTATATTTGTATTTGTATTTGATTTAAGTGTATTTGCATTTCCATAAACTAGGTTAACCAGTGTTTTTTTTGGAAAATAACAAGTGGTTTTTTTTCTTTTTCTTTTTAGTACTAAAATAAATAAAAAATTGTATTTGTATTTGATAAAATGTTTTTGACCCCCTATGAATAGTAAGCAAAATTTTAGCAAAAATTTAAGATAATGATTATTACTAAATGGTTCATTAAAAAATTTATGTAATTCAACTAAATTGGTGTAAATGTTCAAGCAAAACTTTATAGATTAGTTAGAAAGTTATTTCCCCTTTTTATTTACTGGCTTCCAATTTTATAAAATCTTTTTTGATGGAATAATACTTGGTTTCATTATTAAAATTTTTACTTTTTTAGAAATTAAAAAAATACGTTGTTTTGAGTGACTTTAATTTCTCAGTAGAGGTTAAACTGCAAATGATTAACCTCAAAGGTCAATTTTTGTTTTTCTCCTATTGCTAATTGTAATACATAATATCAGTACATATTGTATAATGTATAAACATTGTGTAATGTTTTAGCTTAGCACAAAATTGCTTTTTATGTTAAGCTATAATAATTTGTTTTGGAGTGTTCATAATGTTATCTTTTAAAATTTTGATAAAAGATTTAAAATATTTAAAATGTTTTCAAATTTTATTTGCTTAAGGGTTTATAATAAAAAGGATACATAGATAAAATTAGACTTTGATAAAATTTCAAAATAAGACCTTAATAAATGGAATTTCAATTCAAGTAAAAAGGAATAGCAATAATAAAGTTTTTTTTTTAACAAGTTGACTTTCAATATGGCTTCCAACCGCTCTATTTGTAGTTACTAGAAAACAAAGAAAAGAGTTAAATAACAGGAAATAAATACAAACTTTTTGTAACAAACTCTTTACCAGAAAATGTAAATACAATTTTTAATTGTATTAACAGTTTTGAGTTTCTCCAACCAAAATTCTTGTTGCATTGTTTGTTTTTTGCATTTTTTTTTAATGCCTAGTAAAATTTTTCCTGCACCTCATAGTTTTATCAGTATATAAAACAGCCAAACAACTTCTATAGTAATTTTTTCATGACATCATATATCTTCTAAAATATGATATCATTATTATAATTTCTTTTTTCATTTTCTGAGTTTTGATTTAACGAAAATCTCTTCATAAAATAAATTTAGAATTAATGATAGACAAAACAATTTTTTTTCAGTACTTCTGCAAGAAAAAGGAGTCCAGAATGTCTGTCCAAAACCTGTACCAAAAACTCATGTTACCCTTAAAGGTGGTTTGCAAGCTGGCGATTTTACAGATGTTGGAAAGGTTTCTAATATAGAGCAGTGTTATGATATTTGTTGTCAACAAGAAAAATGTAATCTTGCATTTATGCTCGGGCAAAATTGTTTTAGTGTGGTATGTAAAGAAAACGATTTGTGTGACACTGTTACAGCACAGCCATCAATTTTTAACCCACAAATTGCTTATGTTACTAGTCGTGAGAGAGTTAAAAATACAAAATCTGGTATTATTTATTTATTTGTTGCATAGTTTATGGAGTTTTATTCATATTCTAATAATTTATTTATTCATTGTTAATGCTATTTATTTTAAAGTAGTAAAGTTTCAAACTGACTGGGAAAACAATAATATAACTTATTATACAATTTTAAGTTAATAATTTTGTTAGAAATATAATGAATAAATAAAGTATTAAGAAAGTCTCTTGTTTTAAAGTAGTTTTGCTCTAATGTCAAACTTATTTTAGTTTTATAAATAATAATAAACCTATAAATGTTATAAACCTATAAATAATATAATCTATAAATGTTAATATTTTAATTTTAGAAAGTTCCTTTATAAATAACATTTAAAAAGAACTTTTTCTCAGTCTTTGTTTTTGTTTCTGTTTTTGTTTGTTTATTTTTGTTTCACACTTTCTCAAGTTTGTTTGTGTTCATTTCTAAATACAATAAAACAATAAACACAATTAACTTGTGCTTTTTGTTTTTCTTTCGGACTTTTTCATATACATATTTTTCTTATATATATTTTTCATATATAAACTTTAGAAAGTCACTCCTGCAGTTGAAAAATAATTAAAATTTGTTTTGGAGAGCAGGAGCGAATCCAGCATTTTTTGGTGTTTGAGCTAACTTCTAGGAGAAAACTCCAAACATTTATTTGCTTATGTCATATAAGGATGCTTTGCAAAAAATTGCGATGATTGGAGCCTAAGACAATGAAGGTCCCAAAATTTGAGACTCTCTAGCTACAAACCTGAGAGCAACAAGTTGATAAAAAATTTTTTTTCACTGTTCTTAACTAAATTGATATTCAATAATAAACTTTAAACTTCATGCAACCTTTTAGTGCTCAAAAATTATGACCATGTAAAGTTTGACCCCCCCCCCTACCTCCTGCCTTCCCCTCATCCTCCCGCCCCTTCCTCCTCAATGACATACTTTTTGTAGTAATAATTTTTGAATGCTAAGAAAATATTTCATAAAATTTACAATAAAGAATTGTAGAAAAAATATTTTATTAACTTGTTGCTCTCATGTTGAGGCACAAGCGCCTTAAACATGAGAAAAAATTCCTGACTCCAATCATTGCAGTTTTTTACAAATCATCATAGGATGTAAGTATAAACATATAAATGTTTGGAGTTTTCTCGAAGTCTGGAAGTTAATTATCTCAAACTCCAAAAAATGCTAAATTGGCCCCTGTAGAAAATATGTATATATATATATATATATATATATATATATATATATATATATATATATATATATATATATATATATATATATATATATATATATATGTATATATATATATATATATATTTATATATGTATATATATATATATATATATTTATATATTTATATATATATATATATATATATATATATATATATATATATATATATATATATATATATATATATATGCATTCATATATATATATGCATATATATATATATATATGCATATATATATATATGCATATATATATATATGCATATTTATTTTTACTTCTATGTTTTTAAAAGTGTTAATTACTTTGACCTGATTTGATACATGGCTTGAATCAAACTATGTTATAATTAATGGTTACCATAGAGTAGGTTTGGATAATATCAATTCACAGAGACTAATAAGTATAATATTTCTGCAATATGTAGCTGTCATCATCATATATCATATGATATCAGCTGTCTTGAAAAATAAAATTTTTTGAGTTGTTTTAAAACACTTTACTAACCCAAATAAACATTTTAAAAAAAGATTAAAGTTAACCAAAATTTACTATAGCAGTAAAACACAGGGTAAATTTAGGTTTAACTTTAATCAGGAGAGCACTGAGAAATATATACAGTATAATTATTTTTTAAATTATATTCATGTTATATATACATATACATATATACATATATATATACATTTTTTTAAAGTTTTTCATTAATTTCAAATCATATTTTATATGGGGCCATGTGGGCCGCTATCCTCATAGGGTTAATTTTTTTTAAAACTATTTGTTGTTACATCAATCTTTTAACTTTATGACTCTGAAGCATAAGCCTTGACTACCAAATCGCTGGTTTGAGTTTTTTATATAAAAGTTTTGAGTTTTGAAATTTTAAATTTGGGTTTGGATTACTGAATACAAGATTTAATTAAAATATACACACAAAATGTATATTATTATATAAGGTCAAATTTTTTTTTTTTTTTTTTACATCTCCGCTTCCAACAAGGCTGTAAGCAGCCATTATAAGAGATTGAAGTTACTGGAAGAGAAAAGATGAACTTTATGGAGCAAAATAACAATTGACAGACGACTTAAAAAATTGCAAATTATATGAATCAGGAAAGCAAGATGAAGGAAGAACAGTCACAGAAAAAGAATGAGACTTAATTGAATAATGAGTAACATGAAAATCAATTTTAGTAAATTTCTAATTTTTTTTTTTTTAATGTACAAAAGTACTTAAAACAAAAAACTTGGAAAATTTTCTGCATATTGATGACAACACTTTTAATGAGTCCACTATTTTATGTTTTTTCAGATTATCAGTCACTACTGAGCTCTCATAAAAATCCAATCAATTCCATAATTCACATCTGCTAAGGTTGCCTCTGTTGTGCTTTTCATTTTCCTAATTCTATTTTCTCTAAAATTCTCTCATTTGTTTTTGTATCGAAGGTTGTTGTCATATTTAGGCTTGTTCTTCAAATGATGCCTTTTATTTAAAAACAAGATCTAAATAACAAATTATTATTTTTGTTATTTTATTATTGACCATCTTTAAATATGTTTACAAAATAAAAATATGTTGTAAGGTTGCTTCTCTTTCTTGTTTTTAAATATGGTTGCTGCCCAAGCAAAATTTAGTTTTTTGTTCTATTAGCCAAAACTCAATATTGTGTAACTTGTCATTTATCAAAGTTGCATCCTTTTACATGTACGTTCCTAAAACTTTTGTTTATCTTTTTATAATATTTAACTTTTATTATTATAAATATTAGTATATTAATCTTTTTATTATATATAACTTTTATCTATCTTCTTATCATCAAACATACTCTAAAATCTTTAACTGTTTTTTTCTTTCTAACACTCTTTCTAACATTTTTTTTATTATGTAAAATTCAAACAGTGGTTACAATCTTGTAAAGTAATTTTGTAGAGAAAAAAAAAGTTATATTTTTAGCTTAAAATAATTTTTTTGATGTACACTAGGCCTGCCTGATTGTAGCCATATTGTTTGTACAAAATATATGCAATTCTTTTCAAATATATATTTATTCTTTTTCAAATATATTCAATATTTTTCAAATATATTCAATATTTCTGGGAAAGAGCTAATTATGCGCATAAATAAAAGGATAATAGCTAAAACTGAAACACAAGCATAAACAATAGCAAAGGAATTCAATGAAAAAGATATGTATGAAAGTTTAATATTTTTCTTGATGGAGTTGATTCTTTTATTGGGAAAACCTCCTCTGAAGATTTTTTGCCATTATTATTACAAATTATTGATTTAATTGACCATCTTGTTCTGTTATTTAATCGTTTTATCGAATAGTTAAATGGTGATTTAAATAATAAAAAAAAGAGTAGAAAGTATGTTAGATATATTTTTGGAGCTTTGACAAAAGCTTTCCTTTTATTATCATGAAAAATCTTCAAAATTCAGCTGGATCGATATTAATATATTGCATAGTAAAACCCTTGGAAGGCCAAAGTACGAAATTCCAAAAATTGTTCTAAAAGAGTTTAGATATTTGAGTTTTTCTTGGAATGTTACATCACAAATTTTTGAACAGTGCATTGCAGAGTAAATGACCTTGATTTAAGCAAAACAGGTTGTTTTAGCATTATCAATGACCAGGAAATAGATAAATTATATGTGAATACATTTCTCGCCACAGTGCAGCAACTGGGGAACCATTATTATTTGGTTTCACAATTCACAAAAGTTGTTTCGTAAAACATTGGCTATTGTAATAAATGCATAAAATAACAATTAAAAATATTTATTTTCAAAGTTGATAATTATGTATCTTTATTATTTGTCTAATTATTTATGTTGATAATTATGTATGTAATAAGGTAATTTTGTTTTAAGTTTAAATAGGTGGCCAAAGCAAATCATTGCTTGGGATAATTTTAACCCAGTGTTATTTAAAGTTGAGATTTTAGTCTGACAATGTCAGGCCCTTAAATTGACCCCTACATGTATGTCCAAGTGAGACCAGCCATTATTGAGGTAGAAAATTTCTACTATATTTTATGCACCATATTTAAAATTAGTCTTGGTCCTGCAAAAAAAAATGAACTGTAAATAGTAAAAAAACCTTAAATACCATTAAACTTGTGTATACCTAATTAAAATAAACTCAAAACTGATAATTTAAATGCTATACATTTAAATTATTTAAAAATTCAGTCTTAAGACATTTTTTAATATTGTTTGATGTAATATTGACCTGGGTCAATGTTATTGCATGTAATTGGGCCAAAGTCACCTTTTTTTTTGAATCCAAGTTACAAAAGAGTTATTCATCAATAAGCTTCAAAAACTAACTTGATTAGTCATTATAGATTCAAAATAAATTTATTGCTTATTTCGCTTAACCAGAATGCAGATGTAAAAGTTTACACTTCAAACACCTAAAAAAAGAGACAACTTTAGATGCTCATATAAAAGTGCTGTTTATAAGAAAATCATAAAGGATCATAAATTATAAATAAAATAGAATAAATAATAAAACAATCATTTCGCAAATTTTCATAAAAGATAAACCTGCATACCTTGCATTATGAATATGATACTTTACAGTGTGAATATAAATCAAAATAAAATAAACCAAACTTTGTTTAGGCCAAAGTCACCTCCCAGGTCAAAGAAACCTCTGTTTATAGTGCTATAAAAAGTTTAAAAACAGACACTTTTTTTCAAATTATCATTTTTTTTTCAAATTATTATTTTATATTTCATACTTAATATATAAAATTAATATATTAATAAATAAAAATGCAATAAATTATTTAGATGTTTATTTTGATTTTGTGCTCCTAAAGTCTTAAAGTTATCCCAATCAATCTTAAGTCAATCTTAAAGTTAAACACTATTTAATTAAATTTGAGGTTTTTTACTTTTTTATCAGCTTCAATAGTAGGAATAAATTTGATAAACGGATGCAATGCAAACCTAAGTGAAGCACCAGTAACAAAAGAAAGAATACTTGCCTATGAAACACACTCTCTTCTGCCACTAGCAAAAGTTGTTCATAGTTTTACATTGAAAATAAATTTACCTCTCTGACATATTTCACAAAATTAGAATAAATTTCTTTTTCTTTAACTAAAGCTGTCAAACCTTGAAAATTTTGGCTTCAATAATTTCAAAAGCATTTTTGCAGTGAATTGTACTTTTTATATTCTTAATAAATCAAGTAACTATGGAAGTTCTTTGAAAAGCCTTATCAATTTAAATTATTATAAACATTTTTGTATGTTAGATATAAAAAACCCAAGTTTAGTGATCTTATTAATAATGCTTTCTGGTAAATATGTTGGTAGCTGTTCTCCTTGAAACAGTGATATACCAATGAACAAACCTACAAAGTAATATACCTCAACAAAAAGTTCTCACAAACCACTATTCAATAATCTCTTGTTAATCATTCCATTACATTCTTTTAGCCACTTCTTCCTTAGACCACCACAATCCTTAGTTAGTTCTCCCATAAAATCAACTTCAAATGTAATTAAAAAATTCTCAATGGATTCTGAAAATGCTGACATTAAAATACTTTGTCGATCAATAGAATTAAAGTTTGCTTCAGAATCTTTAGACATGTTTTTAGAAGTGTTAGCTATGCTTTCAATATCTAGAACTCTGCCTTTCAACATTGTTTTTTTAAGAAATCTTAAAATTTCAATTGGATCCTGAAGATGATTTTCTTTAATTTCCTCAATACTTTTTCTTTCAAAACCAATTTCAATAACTTTTTCTTTACCAACTAATCCTGAACTGTTTGCTATAAATGAAGCTAATAAAAGTTCTTTAATTTCCTGTGTATCATAGTTTTCAAAAATAATTTCATTCACCTTTTCTTGATCTGGTAACTGTTGACTGTTTGCTATTTTATTGTTTTTGAAATCAATTTCAATAACTTTTTCTTGACCAGCTAATTGTAAACTGTTTGCTGTAAATAATGGTAATGGACACTATCATCATTGTAACCATGTATTAGTTGCAAATATAAAAGCCCTTGTCCAGCAAATTTTTTTTCAACAGAATAATAGTAGTCTATATCTGAGCATTTATTTAACTTTGATATTTTTTTTGTGATACTTTAACAAAATCAAATTCATCTGAACCCAATAAAGGAAATTTATCATGCAATGCCTCTTTAATTTTCTCTCTTATTACTTGTTCATTATCAGCTTCGTTAATAATTAAAATTCAATTGGCAATAACAGAATCCCACTGCAGGAATTGTTCTTCATTTTTTTTTAGATGAAATTAATGCAAGTTTTAAAGTTTTGTCATTTTTTTTTTGCTTTATTTTGATTGCCTATTTTACAATTATCTATTTGGCTGCTGTATTGTGCTGATGATCTTATTTTATCGTTTCAATTAAGGCGCCTAAATAAACTCGATGAACCACTTTCATTGAGCATTCCTCTAGCTCTTTGTGATCTAGAGGTTATTGTGAGTTTTGACTGTGGCTTGCTTGCATTTGTATTTTGAGTTGTGCGAAGAAGGATAGAAGCTTCCTTTAACAAAGAAGCAACTTTACTATAACCATCCTTGTCGTAAATATTTAAAACTTTGCTATAACTATCCTTGTCTTATATATTAAAAATTGATTTAAATAAAGCAGAAAAACACAAAAAAAAAATGCTTTAAAAAAAAAAAAAAATCATGTTTTTTTTTGCATTTTTTTGGTGTTTTTCTGCTTTTTTTTAAGCAATTTTTTAGATTTTTTAGGAATAAATTTTGAAATTGTTTTCCTTTATTCTAGTATATTTTTAGCATATGATCTAATGATCATTTACTAAAAATATACTAGAATAAAGGAAAGCACAATTACATGTATAAAAAAAGCACAATTACATGTATAAACACTAAATTAACTTGTATTTTTAATAAAAAAATTAAATTAGCTATATATCTAGGCATACTGTATGGAAATGGTTATTTGTCATGTTGTACTTCAGAGGTTTAAATAAATGGATAAACATGTTTTTATTTATGCCCCCTGTATAGAGAACTTAACCATAATTGATTACCAATAAGAAGAACAAGAAGAAATCACTCAATAATTTAAAGATTTTTTCTCTATATATTTATGTGTATATAGACATTATGGTGCCTTTAAACTCCTTTAGGTAGTTTGTGTTAATCCTTTTTTAGATTCTATTATCAAAAAAAAAAAATGAACTTCTATAGGTTTTTTGATATCTTTAATATAAAGATGTATATAAAATTTCCCTTAATTTGAGTACTTAGTTTATCAATTTTCAAAGAATTTTTTTTAAAACAGTATTAGGGACTTGTTAAATTGAAAATGAGCTTAAACATGAACTAAGTATTGGACAATTAAACTTAAATTAGACTTAAGTTAATGAATATTTATATATATATATAAATTTATGGCAAATATGGTGGTTTTTTTTACGTATATTTGGCAATATTTCCACTAAATTTTGCTGGGGCAGGGGGGAGGGCAAATTGCTGCCCACATTTTTTTCCAAGCATAGTCCCTGATATATATAAAGCTTTTGACAAAGTTCGGCTATCTGGTCTTCTCCATAAGCTTGCTTCATATGGTGTATCTGGGAAAGTTTTTGAGTTTCAAATCGTTTCTAACTGTTTTATTGAAGTCATACTGGAAGGCCAACACTATTCTTCATTTCTAGTAACTTCTGAAGTACCTTAAGGTTAATCCTAGGTCCTATTTTGTTTCTTATTTACATTAATGATCTTCTAGACAATCTTATATCCAAAGTAATTCTATTTGATGATAACTCAACTCTGTACTCCTGTCTTGACAATAAATCTTTTCTTTTTGATAGCTTAGAACAGGCAGCTGATCTTAATTCCCATCTCACTTCTGTAACAGATTGGGGCTTACAATGCCTTGTATATTTAAACTCTTACCAAAATCAGTTATTTACTGCAAATAACTATCCCAATACTGTTGACATTCCTATATTATTAAATGGCAACCCTCTCACTGAGTCCTCGTCTTTAGGTCTTCTTGGATTATTGTTTACTATTGACCTTTCATGTAATCCATATATTCAATCAATTGGTGAATTAAAATCTGCTAAGGTTGCTTCTTGCCATTTTATCTTTACAAATCGCTTATTTGTCCCTGTATGGAATACTGTTGTCATATTTAGACCCGTTCTTCTAATGATGCCTTCTCTCTTTTAGACAAGGTCCAAAAATGCATTGTAAACGTAGTTGGACCCACTCTATCTGAGTGGGTCCAGCTAAGTCTCTTTTGTTTACTGTATTTGTGCCTGCATGTTTTAAAATTTTTTATTTGTCTAGTTTCTTTCCCTGCATTTCAACCCTTTAGAACTCTCTCCTTATTTTCGTGTTTTCCTGATTCACACAATTTTCCAAATCATACAATATATATATATATATATATATATATATATATATATATATATATATATATATATATATATATATATATATATATATATATATATATATATATATATATATATATATGTATGTATATATATATATATATAAAATATATTTATTACTTAAATTTTAAGAAATATTTAAAATTTTTAAAATTATGGTTTTGTCGCTTTATTAAAATCAATTAATGTTAATTTGCTGTTAAAGTGTCTCAATTCTTTACATACTGATATCAAATATACAGAAGAACTATCGAAAATTTCATATACGAAAACCACACTGTACCAGTTTTTAAACTTTTTATACATCACAGTTATTCTACATGATAACAACATTATTGAAACAGATATTTTTTGTAAACCTACAAGTTCCCATGATTATCTAAATTACAATAGCCATCACCCTAAACATTCAAAGGAAAACATACCTTTTACATTGGCTAAACAGATCATTTGTTTTGTATTTAATCCAACAAAAATGAAAATCAGACTTCAACAACTAAAACAATTTTTAGTTAATTTATAGACAATAAATTAAAATCAATTTTTGAAAACACTTCTATTGTACTATCACAACGCCAACCAAAAAATATTTTAAGACACATAAGTACATCAGTTTTTCATAAGAAACCAGTTTTAATTAATGATGAATGCAAGGTTTTAAAATGCGTATCAAAATGTTGTAAGTTATATACTATGTATCTTCAGTTTGTTAACCATTTTACCACATCATCTGGTAAAGTATGGTACATTAAAACTTCAATAACATGTAGTTCGAAAAATATTATTTATTTTCTATCATGTAATGGATGTGATGGAAAAACAAGATACATTGGTAAAACTAATAACCTAAGGTTAAGAACTAATCTACACATCTACACATGCAGAATAGGTATTAGCTCAGATAAATTTGATCAGCATGTTTTTAATTGCCATAAAAATGAACCTTTTTTTAAATTATTTCCATTGTTAAAACTCTCAAATGAGAATTTACTTCTTATTTATAAAGCTCACCTACATAAACAGGGACATGACACAATGAACATATAAACGGAAAGTAATTATTTTCACATTACTTTTAAAATTTTCTTACCAACAAGAATCAAGTTATAATATATTTTTGTTAGTTATAGTTTTTTTATATAAACCTTAATTACTTCCTTTTTAAACTTTTTATAGGAAGTTCAATATAAAGAGTTTTTTATAGTTTTGTAAATCTCATACACAGCTGAAGATTTTATATGAAAGACCTTCTGTGTTAGAGAAAAATTTAGAATATTTGTTAAAATTTAACTAATAAATATATTTCACTCATCTTATTTTGAATAGTTTTTCTTTTATTACCTGGAACTTTTACTCATATTTGTTAAATAAAAGTTTTATGCTAAGCATAAAACTTTTATCTAACAAATATGAGTATATATTTGTTAAATAAATATATATATAAATAACAAATATGAGTATATATTTTATTTAACAAATATATATATATATATATATATATATATATATATATATATATATATATATATATATATATATATATATATATATATATATATATATATATATATACAGTGGCTTGTCATATTATTAGACTTGTGAAAAAAACTAAAAAACACCACTAAAAATTTTTGCTCCTCACTTAATCTTTTACTCTTTTATTATTGTATAGAACGTACGTTGTATAGAACCGTTGTGTGAAGTGTTTCTTTCTACAAACAAAATTATCGGAATACCTCGTTGCAAAGATTATTTTGTGACTAACAATTATATTATATATAAAATTATTTTTTTTATGGATAAGTACACAATCTTATTAAATATTACCTTCTTTTTCAGCAATGGGGAGGGCTTGTGATATTTCTCCACGAAAACTAGGTGAAATTCGTGGATTATTAAATTATACAAGCATGTCACAATATAGGACAGCTGAGATACTCAACATTTCTCAAAACAGTTAAGAGAGTGAAGCAAAAACTTGATTTTTACATATCTTTACAACCTGCTTGTAAAGGTACTTGTAGTAGAAAAAGGTTAACAACACTCAGGAGTGACAGAAAAATTAGGTATATTTGTCTACAACAAAGAAAACACCCTGTCAGCTTATTGAACAAGATTGTCAATGAACAGGGAATTGATATTTCCCAATGTACAGTCCAGAGACGTCTTTAATAATTTGGTTTAACTTCACATTGGTCAACACGTAAACCACATAAACCAAAGTTAATATCCATTATGGAGAAGAAACATCTTAACTGAACAAAAATATATAAAAACTTAACAGAGGATGACTAAAAAAAAGTAATGCTGAATAAAAATCTTTAATTGTAAAGTTTAACTTGATTTTGGTATCATTTTAAACCTTATTTGTGTTTTTTAGGTTTTTTTTTCAGATGAGAGCATTTTTCAGGTCATGAGTGACATATCTAGCTTTGTAAGAAGAAGAGTGGGTGAAAAATTTTACTTAAATTGCATTGTGTCAAACATAAAACATCCTACATCTGTCATGGTGTTGTCGGTAGTTAATTTTCAAGGTACTGGAAGGCTGCATATAATAAAAGGTACAATGAGACAAGATCAGTATAAGGAAGCTCTTAATAATAGACTAATACCACAGTTAGCACGATGGTTCCTAAATGAAGAAAAACACATTTTTATGCATGATGTCACAAGTCTAAAACTATTACAAAGTTTTTGAAAGAAAAAATTATTGGTGTCTTGGATTGGCCTGGAAATTCTTTGGCTTTAAATCCAATGGAGAATGTATGGAAGCTGCTTAAGTGAAAAATGGCCAAAAGTACAATAACAATACAGCAGAAATTGATTGAAAAACTAATATATGTGAGGAGCCACAGTGAAGAGCTGCAAACAGCGGTTAAAAAGCGCATTTTGAGTATGCCACGCCGCATACAAAGCGTAATTGCAGCAAAGAAACATCATATAAAATATTAGCTATTTAATTCTATCATGATTTTTTTAAATTATTTTCTATTATCTGTTAAATTTATGTATTTGTTCTTGAAAAATATTGATTTTTATTTATCCATAGTAAAATGTCCTTAAATGATAAAAAATAGTCAAAAAAATCATATTTACTACATAATTTTGTTATTTTCTTGTTACGTCTGATAATATAATATATATACATATATACATATATATATATATATATATATATATATATATATATATATATATATATATATATATATATATATATATATATATATATATATATATACATATATATATATATATATATATATATATATATATATATATATATATATATATATATATATATATACATACATACATACATACATACATACATACATATATATATATACACACACATATATATATATATATATGTATATATATATATACATATATATATTTATATATGTATATATATATATATATATATATATATATATATATATATATATAAACACACACACACACACACACATGTATATATGTATGTATGTATGTATGTATGTATGTATGTATGTATGTATGTATGTATGTATGTATGTATGTATGTATGTATGTATGTATGTATGTATGTATATACCAAAGATTAAAAGTAATTAAATATAATAAATGTAAATAAATGTTATTATATAACACTAAAGCCAATTATGATTAAATTGAGGAAGATTTTTTAGTTATATTATTTATTAAATTATGAAGTTTTTATACAGGACTGCTCCAACCGTGTTAGCCTTTAAGCATACCAAAATAAAAAGAATGTCAGTAAATTTCGGTATTATTTGTCCTATTTAAATCTAAAATTAAAATATGAATTAAGATATTGCTATTAAAGTTAAATGTATGCTTAAAAAATGAATTTTTAAATATTCCCCCCCCCCCCAAAAAAAAAAGACCTCTTTGTTTTTTTTTTCAAAAAAAAGAACCAAAAAAACACGATACATCTCTATATACTCTAAAACCCAAGTTCAGAAATGTATAATGTTAAATGTTTTTATAAATTATAAAATTTATTTAAGGACAATTATTTTAATTACTATTTTTAGATCTTTTTTTTTTTGCATTTAGATATTAGCAGACCTCTAAAACCAGCTACAGGTGTTGCAGGCGATTGCCCTGTAACTAAAGTTTTAGATCATATGACTTTGAAAGGTGGTGTAGATGCAGGAGCATATAAGGATCATGGTAAAGTTAAAGATATGGACATTTGCAGAAGAATTTGCTGTGAAATGACAGAATGTCATTTAGCCTTCATGCTTGGTTCAAACTGTTTTTCTGTGAAATGTGCTAGTGTAGATGCATGTCGCGCTCAAAAAGCAAAACCTTCTGCATACTATCCAAAGGTAGTTTTTTTTTAGTTTTCTTAAATGCAAATGTTTAATAATAGTACAAAGAAAGAAATGTTCTAAAAAAGTTTTAAGAAATGTGAAATCATAATTACCAGAAAGTAAAATAAAAAAAGAAAGTAAAATAAAGACGAGAGATTGTATGATTGTAAATTAGGTGGTTTGTAATGGATTGTAAATTAAAAGGTTTGTGATGGATTGTAAATTAGAAGGTTTGGGGAGGTTTGGGATGGGTGGTTTATGGTTGTTTGGTATGGAAATTTTTAGATAAGAGGTTTAGGGAGGATTAAAAGAGTGTTAAAGGAATTATTTTAAATACTTTAAATTTTGGTAGTTTAAATTTTATGAATGCCATAACTAAAACCTGCCTTTGTCAACAATAACAGGGCACTATATATGTACATTTCCTGGATTTTCTCCCTATTTAAGTCAGTTGATGTATGTACATTCCAATGTATATTTTTCCTATTCAAATCAGTTGACATATGCACTCATTCATTTAGTTACAAAATATCAATTGAATATTGTTAAAAATATTATTATATTTAGAGTTAAATTACAGTTACAAAATATCATTCATATGCAAAATAACAACTTCACTATTATATACATATCATATTTAAAAGATATTTTTTCTTTAATAATTTGTGGATACTAAGCATTTTTGTCTGGTCTTTTATCTGCCCACGATACCCATTAAAGTTAAATATTCTGTTTGGTGTTTTGACAAATCTCCTGAACTGTTAATCATCAATGTTGCTATATCTGTCTTATTTTTGTGTTGTAGTCATAGAGCGCTTACCTCATATGTGAGAGGCTCAGAGTTTTATCCCCACTGCATCCCTGGTAGTACTGTGATTAACTTTTTTCTCCATGTAGTAGCCTTGTTTCTCAAGGTTTGTGTTTCGGAGTTAAAGAGTTTAGAGAGGATTGCAACTGCAACTGAAGTACCCTCCTCAAATGTAATGGTCTTCTTGGCTTTTGAGTAGGTGAATTAACTTAAGTGAATTAACAACAACAAAAAATTTGGCATAAATATAAGTTTCTTATTACAAAATTCTGTGTTTATTTCAAATGGAAATAGAAAACTAGGCAACACAAATCATTGTTTACATACCTGCTTTACAAGATTTCCCACATTTATGGCAGAAAACAAAACTCAGACTTTTATTTTAAGAAAATTTCTCTTATAATCGTTATGTACACAGTCAATGCGTTTTTAATATTGTTTGGTGTATTAAAACTACTGTGACTGCACAGTGATGGGTGTTCATAAAACTACAATGGCTTTAAGAAAAGGTAAACAATATTTTTTTTCAAAGGAGAAAAAGTTATAAATTAACTTATTTTAATTTTGTGCATCAATTTGGATTTGATTTTATGTGTTAAAATTTTTTTTGGCATAAACCCATTAGGCACCCCTTCCCCACTTGACACCTGCTTGCCCCGGTCCTACTTTCGAAGATGTGTATGCATCAATATCATCAGCAATGATGACTGAACTAGAGAAAAAAGATGTACATCCACTCTTAATTGAGAAATAGATGACATCATGTTTTTTTTTTTTGAAAGAAAAAAAAAAAGATGTCATCTATTTTTTGAATTTATATTTTGAATTGAGAAAAAGCACATAATGGCATCAAAAAATATATTTATCAAAAGTGTGGTTCTCAAAAAAAATGTTTCTGGAGGTTAATCTGTTATCCCCAACCCCTAAAAAAAGTTGCCCTACTCATTTTTGTTTTGTTTATTAATCTGAAAAAAAAGGAAGTAACAAATAAAGAATTATTATTTAAAAATTTGTAAATGGACTAATCTAAAGCTGTCACACATTTACTTTTTTATATTAATTTGTTAGAGAAGCATGATCTCAATTCAAAGCATACATGGCAAATTTTATTTGAATTACAGTTACTCATAAATTTAAGTCTTGTTCTTTGCCTAAAGCTAAGGAAATTAGTAACAGTGATGATTCAAAAGAAATAGTAAATTTTCCAAATCTGAAAACATATCAGACATGTTGAATCCAATAAATATTTGCTCATCACTGTTTAGCATATTAAAGTCACCAAACAAGACTAATTATCTAGCACTTATACCTTTCTAAAATTAGCAATTTTTCAGGCTGGGATCCTTCATCAATTTTTCATAAAGTTTTCTTTCAAATATAATTTTCTCGTATATAATAACTCACTAAATGGAAATTTTTTATATGTTGGCAATCATACATTGCAAAAGTTTTTTTTCTGGACATCCTTTCAATTTCTGAGTTTTATGAAATTTTTATGTGGTACATTAGGTTTTCTATTATATATCTAGTAGAGCATGTTTGAATTAGTTTTAGCTATTTTTAATAGAAATGATAAGTGAAAATGTTTGTAATGAAGTAAGTTAAATTTTTGTTTATTCTTTATATTTTTTGAAAACTCTGATTTGTCTAAATTAGTAAGCTGAAAGTTTAATATTATAAGGCGTTGGGACAAAAGCAATTTATTAAAATGATAGTTGTCAAATTTGAAAGTTAGTAATTAAGATGAAATAAAAATAATGTTAAATTATTGAAAACATACCTTTAGCTTTTGTTTTTTACAAACTCATTGGATGAAACTTTTACAAAAGTTTGCAGTCAATCACCACAACATTTATTACCCTGAATTTTATTTTTGGTTTAAAAGTTACTTGCCACTGCAAGGTCCATGCTGTCAAAGACAGGGACATCACATTCACGATCAACTGTGTAAACAATCAACAGTGATGTTCAAACAGGTGTTTAACTAATTTTCTAATCGAAATGAAAAAAATGTTATTATTAACACAACCCATCCACCTACTAAATGATGCTAAGCTTTGAGGTGAGAAATACTAAACATGGGTTTTGTCACTTATGAAAAAAATCCACTTACCTTGAAGCTCAGCATCATTTAGCATTGATCCATCACTGTTAATATTTATTTAGTATATGGTTAATAAAAATAATTACTTAATTTTGTATTTATAATAATAATAATAATAATGATAACAACTAACTATAATTGCAATTATGTTCACAGGTTCAGTTTTTGATGGTGTCAATAACTTTATCTATAAATGTAGAAATGCCAAACTTTCTTACTAGTGTACTAAAAAGCTTTGCTCAAGATTTTTAAGCAGAATGCTTTATTGTTTTATTTAAAATGTTTAAACTTTTAGTTCAATATTTTTGAATTTTTTTTGCATGTTTAGTTGGTGTTTAAAAGAAAATTTTTTTATCTTCTTTAGATATCCTATATCAGAAAAGTTGGAACTAATCAACTTTTACGAAGCACTATTCCAGTTTCTTCACATAATGCAACAATAACAGCTAGCATACCTGCTGTAATAACTCATCAGCTCAAAGTCCCTCCAGTGACCCCATTAAACTCACAGGTTGTTCACTCTGTTCCTCAATTAGGAGCTGACTTGACCCATGCTGTTCATATTGAAGCACCATTAAAAGAATCAACTCAAAATATAATACCAGAAAAGAGCAATGATCATTCTTCTGCAAATGTTCAACAATTCGCTGTTGTCGCTACAAATTCTGTTAAAGGTTTGTATTTATTCCTTTTTTTGGTATGTTATCTAAACTATAGCACCCACAAAGCACCCACTAATAACTTGATAATAAATTTCTTGAGAAAAAATAGCTTTTAAATCTTTTTATTTAAATATTAAAACTTTTTTTTGCTATAAATTTTTATAGTTGTAGTAGTGCTGGTTAGTTTTTTTTTTAAATTGAAAATGTTTTTACTGATGTAAAACTTCCATTGAATCTGTTGTAACTTTAGTTATACTCTGTTGAATTCTCAGGGTATTATAAACAAGCAAAATATGTTTAGACTTTAGGTGTTATTGGAAACAATAAAATCATGAATACTAAGTATGATATATAAGTTGCTAATCCAAGATCACCTTTGTAAAGATCCATTTGGTTGATATAGTATAAAGTATAAAATAGGAGCTTATAGACCTTATTAATCAAACAGGTAAAGCAAGAGCCAAAAATTTTATCTTCTTATAATATTATATTTAATTAAATATTAATTTTGGAAACCTGTCAAAGCACAAATGTATGGAAACATCAACATTCAACTTTAAAAAAAGATGTTTTTAAAACATTTTATTCATTTAAACACTCACTAAATAGAACATCTCAAAGAAATTCAAAGTTTATCTTAACAACCACTTTGAAACGCCAGTTTCAAAGTGGTTGTTAAGATAAACTATTTGCATAAACAATCAAGTTAAACAATTTCTAAACCCAAATTTAGAATCGATTTAAATTGTAGCTAAAGCAATAAAAAAAAATTTAATAATAATAATTAAAATTTTTTTAATAAGAATAAAATTTTTTTTAGCAGAAATAATGAAATAATGCATTTAGAATCACTTTTTAATTAGGAATCTGTTCTTAATGGTTAAAAACATGCAAGTTAAACAGTTTATTTTTTATTAGCAAAACAACTTCAAGTTTTCACACTAGTTAGTCAAGTTTTTTTGTTAATTTTTTAATAAAACCTAAACCTCAATAAGTGTAAAGGTAATAATCAGATTAAAATCACCAAGCTTAACCATGTAATCAAATAAAATCAATGAAAAATTAAAGGAAGCAATTAGTTAAACAATAGTTTTTCAGAAAAGTAATTTATTTAGATCTAGGCTAAGACCTTAGAGCCTAAAATAGATAATTTATTTAGGCTAAGACTTTAAAGCTAGATGATACATACTTGACTTCAATAACTAATAAATTTAATAATATAACTAAAGAATTATATAAGGAAGTATTAAATAAATCATATAAAGAAGAAATTTTTTGAAATTTTGCTCTCTAAGAAGTGTTATTTCAGGCAAATAAAAATAGCATTCTACCCATATGTTTGCTCTTCACTAAAATGGTAAATTAATTGTTTATGCTATACCTGTAAAAAAAGCTTTAAAAATATATAATTAAGATTTAATGTTTAAAGTTTATGATGCCTTGATACATGAGTTCTCATTTTTTAACAAAATTTAACAATTTATTTTTAATTTTTGATGCATTCATAAGTTGATTTTTGCATGAATACAAATTAGAATTTTGTTTTAACCTGTCAATGTGATGGTATGGAAAAATTAAAAAAACACAACTAAAGTCTAGTTTTCAGAGACAAATTATTATGCAGTTTTTGATGCAAATCTTAGAGTTTTAATGTCACATTTTAAACTTTGTCATACTGCATGTTTTTAAAGAAAAAATGCAAAAGTTTAGAAATAGCCATGCTTTAAGAGTAGTGCAGAATTTTAAATATATATATATATATATATATATATATATATATATATATATATATATATATATATATATATATATATATATATATATATATATATATATATATATATATATATGTATGTATGTATGTATATATTTGTATATTTTTTTCTTTTAATATATGCACACATCTTCATGTATACATATTTTTTGTAGAGATTAGTTTGATTGTTTTGACACCAGTTCATCAAGTCAAGTGATATATCATTACCTCTAAACATAAATACAATAATTTATACAGAGTCCCTGTTACCAGGACTCTTTATAAATTATTGTATTTATGTTTTGAGGTAATGAGTGGTAGCATTAGTTTTTTACAAATCAAAAGTCTATTGGCGAGGTTTTTTTAATAAAAAGATCTGACAAACTCTAGATTTAAGCCATTAATAGATTTAAAAACTTAATTTAATACAAACTACAAATTCCTGAGGTGGATCCTTGGGTTATTATCTAATTTTAGCATATCCAATTAGAGATCAGATCTCTTGTGAACAATGCAGAGTCCTTTTTTATGATTTCTATTGATAAGATTATATCACTTTTTGAGCAGAACATCCTAAATAAAGGACATAATGAAAAATTAGACAGTATAAAAGCATTAAATAAAAGATTAGCTTGTTTTCATGATGAAAAATTTCTTATATGCAAGAGAACAAAGCATTTTCTATTTGCTTTCCCACTTAGATACTTAATATGATCATCATGTTTTAAATCTTTATTATTTTTAGCCTTGTAAGGTTTAACCTTTAAAAAAGCAAAGACCTTCACATTACCAACATTATAAACAAACCATCCCAGTTTTTTAAGCCGACTAATAGAAATTAAAATTGATCAGGATTTTCAATCATTTTATCATGGTAAACTTGAAATAGCATTTTCTTTTTCTAGTTGAAGATGGGAAATAATCTATCTATGTTGTTGTCAAAAAGAGAGTGTTGTGGTCAGCAAAGTTATATGTATAGAAATCAATAAAACTTTTTTTTTTCTTGGTTATTTAAGTATCCTGAAAAGACCTAACTGTCTTGTCACAGAACACTTCTAAAGAATACTTATCTAGAATTTCATGCCATTCGCTCAATAATTTTGCTGATATGGTCAGACTAGGAATCAAATCTCAGCCTTGATTTTAAGTCCCTAACCACTGAAAGCATTACTAGTTTTTATTGGCTCATATGCATAATAATAAATAAAATCAGAAAGTTTAAAAGTTCTGATTGGCATAAGTTAAGAAAAGTTTGGTAAGGTCTGGGTATAATGGGTCTAAATATTATATAACTCATGTCTAACCCATTTGGTTTACAACTCTAACAGGTCTTGCTCTAGTGGGTTTCAGGTCCATAATAATGAGACCCAGATCCAGTTCAAACAGGTCAGGTCTAGTCTGGGGTAGACCCTATTGATTAACAGCCCTATTTGTGTTTGGATTTTGAAATTAACTTGTTTCTTTTATTTAATAGATTAAATAAAAGAAACAAGTTAATTTCATATATATATATATATATATTTACATATATATATATAAATATATATATATATATATATATATATATATATATATATATATATATATATATATGTATATGTATATTTGTATATATGTGTATGTGTATATATATATATATATATATATATATATATATATATATATATATATATATATATATGTATATATATATATATACATGTGTGTATATATATATATATATATATATATATATATATATATATATATATATATATACATGTATATATATATATAGATCTATAGTTTGTTGGATTTGGGAAGAGCGGAAGGAAAAAAGTGATTCTTACGCCAACACATACGTCACTTTTAATTACTTTTGACTTTCGTCCAACATTTCCGTGTTGGACGAAAGTCAAAACCATTAATTTAATTACAAATTAATTGCTATATAAAAAAACCACAAAAACGCAAATTTAATTGTTTTTATTTTTATTTTTTTTACTGTAAATCATGCGCGGAGTGTTGCTACATCGACTATCTTATATCCTGACTCGGAAGGGAGTGCTGCTACATCGACTGACAAATAGCCTGACTCGCAAGGGAGTGCTGCTACATCGACTGACAAATAGCCTGACTCGCAAGGGAGTGCTGCTACATCGACTGACAAATAGCCTGACCCGCAAGGGAGTGCTGCTACATCGACTGAGGGTTTGGTTGGGGCAGGCAGTCTATCAGTATTAAAAAAAAAAAATTCCGGTCTTGCATTTTAATTTTTACTTTTTGTCAACAAAATATGGAAAAAACTTTCGGACAACATCTAAGGGTTCTATATATACGTGTATATATATATATATATATATATATATATATATATATAGATCTATAGTTTGTTGGCTTTGGGAAGAGCGGAAGGAAAAAAGTGATTCTTACGCCAACATATACGTCACTTTTAATTACTTTTAACTTTCGTCCAACATTTCCGTGTTGGACGAAAGTAAAAACCATTAATTTAATTACAAATTAATTGTTATATAAAAAAACCACAAAAACGCAAATTTAATTGACCGGAATGTTTTTAAAACATTCTGAATGTTTTTAACAATATAAACAATGTTTTTATTTTTATTTTTTTTAATAAAATGTTTTTATTTTTATTTTTTTTAATAAAATGTTTTTATTTTTATTTTTTTTACTGTAAATCATGCGCGGAGTGTTGCTACATCGACTATCTTATAGCCTGACTCGCAAGGGAGTGCTGCTACATCGACTGATAAATAGCCTGACTCGCAAGGGAGTGCTGCTACATCGACTGACAAATAGCCTGACTCGCAAGGGAGTGCTGCTACATCGACTGACAAATAGCCTGACCCGCAAGGGAGTGCTGCTACATCGACTGAGGGTTTGGTTGGGGCAGGCAGTCTATCATTATTAAAAAAAAAAAATTCCGGTCTTGAATTTTAATTTTTATTTTATGTCAACAAAATATGGAAAAAACTTTCGGACAACATCTAAGGGTTCTATATATATATATATATATATATATATGTATGTATATGTTAATGTGTGTGTATATATATATATATATATATATATATATATATATATATATATATATATATATATATATATATATATGTATATATATATATATATACATATATATATATATGTATATATATATATATATACATATATATATATATATATATATATATATATATATATATATATATATATATATATATATATATATATATATATATATATATATATATGTATATCTATGTATATATATGTATATGTATATCTATGTATATGTATATATATGTATATGTATATATATGTATATGTATATATACATATATGTATATATATACTAGGGTCCATTAAACCCCCCTTTAGTAAAAATCATAACTCAGTATTTTTTATGAATAATCTAAGCCCCATTTATGCTTAATTGTCCAATATTTACATCCTTAAGTCCATTTTCTATTTAATTTCTCTAATATTATAAAAAAAAAGTTCTTTAAAAATAAGTCAAAAGTTATAGACTTTGTATTAAGAATACAAAACATGAATTTTTACAAGTTTTTTGTTATCATTTGTTATATAAATTTTATTTTAAAAATGCTTCATTTGGGTACCAGATTGACTTTTGAATAATTTTTTTTAATAATATTATAGAAAATGGACTTGCATGTACTTAATATTGGATAGTTGAGCTTAAATTGGACTTGAATTATTCAAAAAAGATAACTTCAGCACATAAAAAATACTGAGTTATAATTTTGTTTCCAAAGAGGTTTTAAGGGAATCTAATATATATGAAAAACATAGGGGAAAAAACGGCATAGTTACAGTTAAAAAGTTTTGAGAAAGTATATATTGATTATTTATAAAAATTTTTGTATAAAGTTAGAAAATAAAACTTTTAATAAAAATTACAAATCTTTTATTTAATGTACACATTAAATAGATTAATCAAGAAATTTCTCCTAATTTGTAGACTTCTTTACTTTTTTTCATAAAGTCTTTTTTAAATGGTCAAAATATACTATCCCAAAACTTTTTAAATACAGGCGGCATGAAGAGCCAATGCACCTGTATATATATATATATATATATATATATATATATATATATATATATATATATATATATATATATATATATATATATATATATATATATATATATATATATATATATATATATAAAACAAAATTTTAAAAATAAATGGTTAAACTAAAACTATTCTAATCCTAAAGAATTCTTAGAGCAATAATAAATTAGTAGAAAATCTCTTAATAAAAATTTTTCACTTAATACTGTGTTTCAATAAAGACTCATCAGAAATGCTGATGAGTCTTTATTGATATATATATATATATATATATATATATATATATATATATATATATATATATATATATATATATATATATATATATATATATATATATATAAAACAAAATTTTAAAAATAAATGATTAAACTAAAACTATTCTAATCCTAAAGAATTCTTTTTAAAATTAATTTTTTTAACTTAATTTAGTTAATTTAACTTTCTGGTTGCCAAAAAATATTTTTTGCCGGTTCCGAGCTAGCTCCTTTTTTTGATAATTTGGAAGATCAAATTATGAGTATTTTTCTTAAAGGGATTTGTTAATGTACTATGAAGTTATTTTTTGTATGAAAATTTTTTTTGTTAAATTAAACTGTAATTAATAATGCCATTTAAAGTTTTATGATAAATAAAGCATTTGATACTTTGACATTATATGTATAGATTGAATGTTAAGTATTTTAATCTTACTTTGATCCACTTAGAAATTTAATACTTTATAAATTATACTTGAGCTGATGTATAAAAAGTTGTTTTTAAATACATTCAAAAAAGTGTTAGCATTTTTTTAAAAATTATTTTTGATAAAATTATTTCTTGTATCATGTTTGTTGCATACGATACTTTAAAAGTTACTTTAAAACATTAGTGAGACACTTAAATAAAAATTCAGATGATGAAAATTTTCTAGATAAAGCTATACAGGAACATGATGAGCAACATGAGGAGCATTTGCGACATGATAAAAACGAGAATGAAAGTGCAGTAGTTTGGTAAAGAAAATCTAACCTTAGTTCTCCAAGGGTGTAAACATACCAAGATTGTGGTGATATGCTGTGTTGTTCATATTTATAGCTAGCTAATTGTGATGCTTTACAAGATACATACACTACCCTACTTTTAGCAAAGGTCGGATATGTTGTGAATAAATTAAGAAATTTATGATACATTTCTAGCTGCAGTTTATGTTGATGCTAGTTGTAGAATATTGTTAGAAGAGAATCAGATATATGAGCAAAACAAGGCCTAAAAGCAAAAATAACTTGATGAAATAAGAAAAACAGTTGAATCATCTTTTTTTTTTTTTTTTTTTTTTTTTTGTTATTCACCTCCTCAAGGCTGATAAAGCCACTACAGATGAGGAGGCTACTTAATAGTGGTTATAACCCTCTCTCAACTCTATAACTCCGAAACACGAACCTTGACGAACAAGGCCGCTGCGCGGAAAAACAAGTTAAATCATCTACAGTTGAATCATCTACAAGTTGAATCATCTACAAGTTGAATCATCTACAGCACTTCATTCAGTTTTAAGTAAATCTAATTCTGATGAAGAATTAGACAAGTTTGAAAAAGTGCTTGATAAAAAAGAAAACTTGAGAAGTGTGACCAAATTTAATCTTATAAATAAAAACACCTTAAATACAATTTCATGAACTGTCACGACCGGAAGAAAAGGAACATTTAAAAGTGAAATCAGCTTTTGAAGGAATTGAGGAATACCCAAAAAGGATACAGAAGTGTGCAGAGTAGACACTCCTATGGCTTTCTCACAACTAAGTGTAGAGAGGGTGTTTTCTGGATCTAAGTTTATATCAAGCAATCTTGATATAATCACCAAAACCTGATATTTTATGAAATATTTTATTATTGTAATTTGTTTCTTTTGGAGCTAAGAATTTTAATGATAACAGAGCCTAAAGCTGGAGTTTTTTGACCTCGGCTCCAAACTCTGTAAATTTTAAAATAAATTATACATACACACACAGATATATATATATATATATATATATATATATATATATATATATATATATATATATATATATATATATATATATATATATATATATTACAACCCTTTCTCCTTTAAAACACAAACTTTGGCAAAGTAGGTTGTTGCACAAAGAAACAAGTTGAGCACAGTAGGGACTGGGAATGGAATTTAGTATTTCTAGCTTATCTTTTCCTATCTTTATTTCAGTATGACATCATCAGTGAGTTTCTTTCGAAAAATTTTTATCTTTTAATCTTAGATTTAATTCAAGAGATTTTCTAAAATATTTAAATAAATATTTTCTTTAATGTTCTTCTTGAGAGACAAAAATACTTGTACTTCATCTGTGTTAAATCAATTTTAATGCATTTTATATTTTTATTATTTTTATGATCATGACACACCAGTACAGGCTCCTAGATCTTAGCTAAGAGTGAAGGCTTGTGATGAATAATTTTGATGAATAGTTATTTTTGTTACTACTTACCTTATTTTGTTTTATTTGTATTTTGTTTGATATTATATTTAAATTTACTAACAAATTTTATTATTGAAGATGAGAAGACACCTAAAGTGAATCTGCAATCTGTTAACATTTCATCTTCAGTAGCACCTTCAATTTTACCTGTGGCTTCTGTAAAGAAAATGCCATTGGTTGCAAGTGAAAAATTGCAATCACATCCGGCAAATTCTGTTTCAAACAGTAGTGATCAAGAGGTTGAAGATGAAGACCTACTTCATGCATTACACTCCCTTAATACAAATGTTGCTCAAACAACTGAAAATGCAACTAAAGAAGACTCAAAGTGTACTCCTGGACTTCTCAAATCAAATGTAACATTGAAAGGTGGTCGTAATTCTGGTGAGTTCATTGAGATAAAAGGGTTAAAAGACATGAAAGAATGTGTAGACAGATGCTGTGTAGATAGAGATAAGAAATGTAACTTAGCTTTTATGTTGGGAGACAGCTGCTATTTAGTCTCTTGTAAAAATAAAGATTTATGTAGAACAATACCAGCTCCTCCAACTAAGTTTAATCCTTTGGTTCAATATGTCCGTGGATTAGAAGAAGAACCAATACCTACCACTTTAGGTAAGTAAAATTTATAAGATATATATAAATATAACAAAAACTTTTTTGTTTTTATATTTTTGGTATTAATGAGTTTATAGTTTTGCTGAATTGTTTTGTCTAAATTGTGACAAAAAAGCTTCTAAGTATTGAAATTTTTATTTAATTTAAAATTTTTGCTACATTTTAAAGATCTCTTTTGCTTTATTGTTAAGGTTCTCTAAGTTACTAGTTTATATGTTATAGTTAAAGCCTAAAGTAATTAGAGCTCTTTATTTTAAAGATATTCATATGTATAAGTTTAATATAACTAAATTGAAAAATAAATAATTATTTTAATCTAGCTACTACTACTTCTACTACTGATACACCTGTGACATCAGCAGATCAAACAACAATAAAGCCCACAGTAACAGCAAAGAGCAGTAAGCCTAAACTGAAACCAAAACAAAAGTCATGTGTTAGTCAACCAATAGTTAAAGATCATTCATTGCGTGGTGGAAAGAAAGCTGGGAAATTCCAAATTTTTAAAAGTGTCACAGATATGCCAACTTGTATCAATAAATGTTGCCAGCAACAAAAGCAATGTGATGTTGCTTACATGGAAGATGGGAAATGCTATGGCATACAATGTTTTAAAAAATCTGCATGCACTGCTGTTGATCTTCGAGATAATGAAGTTGAACCAAAGTTTGCCTACATGGATCATTTCCTAGAAAAAGTAGAAGAAGAAGAAGCTGAGGAAGAAAAGTCAACAGGTGAGTTTTATTTTTACGCAATTTGTAAAAGGTTTTTATTTTGTACTTTGAATTTATTTATTGTAAAATCATTTTAAGATCTTGATGTTAGTGAAGAAAGCGCTTGCTTAAACACTGAAATAGTGAAAAACAAAACATTAAAAGGAGGACTTAAAGCTGGGAAATTCCATCCTGTTGGAAAAAAAGATATGAAATCTTGCATCAATGTTTGTTGTGACCGACCAGATTGTGATATAGCTTATCTTTTAAATGGTCATTGCTATGCAATTGAATGCAGTGATGTTAAACTGTGCCAAACAACAGGAGAGCCAGCTACAACAAAAGACAGTGTTCAACTAGCTTATATGAATAAAGCTGGTCCAGGCGAAAAGCAAAGAGGTAAGTTCAATTTTTGTCAAATGTCTTTTGTAGGAAAAGCTACTAATATTTAATTAAAATATTTTTGTTTCAAAAAAAAAATTTTTTCAAGAATTGTTTCAAGAAATATCTTTTAAAAAAGAAATATTTTTACAATATTATTTCTAGAGAAAACATTTTTTTTAAATGGCTTTTTGATTTATTTTGAATTTGTATAATAATTTTTTATATAATATTATGTGATAAATAACTTTTGCGATAGCCTGAATTATTTTTATTTTATAAAAGTTTATTTTTAAATTAATTAATTCTTATCAATTTAATAATATGAGATGGTAAACCATTCCAAGCATCTACAACTCTATTTATCTATTGACAAACATTGACAACTCTATATGAGAAAAAATATATGTAGCATTACTTTTACAGTATGACTTAATTAACTTTTGGTTATGACTCAAAAAAGGTTAATATTTCAATTGTTTTAAATATTGAGTAGTTTATCCAACCTAAGGGGTAAGCAGATTCTAACCAGCCTTGCACCCCTTCTTTATCTATTAGGGTGGCGTAAATGCCTTTGTAAAACATTTTTTCCAGTTTAGGATGTTGAATGCTGGATCTTTTTGACTCAATCCATGGGTTTTGCTAGTGTCTCTATTTGTATGACTAGGTAACTCATTCTATTATCTCCTAATGAAAGTACAGCTCTAAAACTCAGTTTTATGGTTCTCAGGCTGGCAGATAGTCAGATTTTCCAAACTCTGTGGTAGCTCTCAGAGAGGCTGATTCCATCAACAATTGTAAAATATCAGAGTACTAACAGTGCCATGTTGCGCATGGATGGTGTCCCTGTTTGTACTTTTGGTGTACTTTGTCAAGGTCACATTTGGAGCCCTTTGTTACGGCTTAGGGTTTCTTAATAGTAATGAGGCAAATGCTTGATATAGCTGACAAACAGGTTGATCCATTGCTTGACATCGTATCACTCCAGCTTCTGTATCTAAAGTGATTTCCTGCTTAGACTCTTCTACAGTTTGTGGTCCAGACAACATATCTGTTATAGTCTTGCAGAAGTGTTATTTGTAGCTGTTGTCTATACTTTCAAAACTATTTAACAAGTGCTTATCAAAGTCTTGTTTTCCAGCATGCTGGAAAGTAGCATCTGTTATCCCAATTTTCAAAAATTCTGAGTCTTTATTAACAAGCACTTAATCTCTTATTTTGAATCTAATAGTTTTCTGATCATCGATATGGATTTTGATCTTCTTGTTCTACAGCTGATTAACTAACAGTAATAATCAATCGATTTATTGTGCATTAGATAGATGTGGAGAGGCTAAGACTATTGCTCTCGACATTTCTAAAGCTTTTGATAAAATGTGGCATTTTAGTCTTCTCTTAAAGCTCTCCTCTTACATTGTGTCAAGAAGCATCTTTAAGATTATTAAATCCTTCCTTCCCAATAGTAGTATAAAAGTTGTCCTCGATGGACAGCACTCCTTATATCCTGTAACTTCAGGATTTCCTCAAGGTTCTATCCTTTGCACTATACTTTTTTTAACTGACATTACCAATCTCCTAGATATTCCCACATCTAAAGTGGCATTGTTCGCTTATATTTGTCTTGATAAGAAGCTACTCTCTTATTGCTTTGAGGAGGCATTTAAGCTTGAAAAAGACCTCACTTCTCAGATAAAACTCAATTTTTTTCAGCTAATCATTATAGCAATAATCTAGACCTTCCTATATTTATGAACAGTAATGTACTTGATGAGTTATCTACCCTTTGTCTTCTAGGGCGAACTCTTACTTCCGATCTTTCTTGGAAACCATGTATCAAATCAATTGCAAAATTAGTAACTGCTGAGGTTGTATCTCTTTATCGTGTTCGCTACTTTTTTACTCAGGATTCTATTCTTTATCTTTATCTCAAATCTATTTAATTATCTAGGGTGGGTTTTCCAATGATGCCCTCTTGAAGCCAACCTCCAACCATTGTCACATTTTTGTAATATTGCTTCTGTTTAACTTTTCTTTAAATACTATAATGGGCACTGCTCTAAAGAGCTAGCGCCTCTTGTGCCATCTGCTAAAATTTATTCTTGTGTTATTCGTCATTCTATTAAGTCTTATCCTTTTACTGTGACTGTTCCTAAATGCTCTAAATATTCTTATTTGTCCAGTTTTTTTCCTCCAACATCAGTTCTTTTGAATTCGCTACCTTTATCTTGTTTTCCTGATTCATAAAATTTGCAATACTTTAAGTGGTCTGTTAATCGTTATCTTGCTCTATAAACTTCATCTTTTCTCTTCCAGTAACTTCCAACTCTAATAGTGGTTGCTTACAGCTATGTTGGAAGTGAAGATAAAAAAAATCTCTTTGCAACTTTTCTTTATTTTGTTGAAAAAATCCTCGTATTCGACGCTCTTCTAGTGTTGTTAAGTTCTTTTTATGTAATCTCATTTCATATAGCTTATTAAGATACTTGCTGAGATACAAATTTGTATAATCAGAACTTAAAACCTTATTGAACCAAAAATCTTTTTGTTTTTAAAAACTTTTTAGCCACTAAAACCAATTCAGAAAATTAACTATATTAAATTAATTTTATATAATTTAATTTTACCAATAAATCAACCAAAAAAAAACATCATTGTCATAAAGTTTTAATTTATTTAAGTATAAAAGTTTTAAAAAAAAACTATTTTTAAACTTGTCTTTATTGCATAATTTAATAACAAAGTTTAATTCTTTGTTTAAAGTAATTTTATTTAACAAAGTGTTTAAGAGCCAATCCACTGTACTGGTTATAAAAAGATTTAAAATAATATTTTATTCTTGCCAAAATCCGGCATGTTGTTAACTTTGTCTGCAGATTTTAATTTGTTTTATGTTTTAGTAATGTACGTCTCTATTTTGATAACCATAATGTTTAGTCGGTTTATGTTTTTCAGATTACATGGTTGTTTATATAATTGTTGGATCACTGGCATTTGCAGCAACTCTTGGTGGGCTTATTTGGGTTGTATTTGCTTTTACCAGAAAGTATGTTTAATCTGTTGCTTGTTCTTCTTTTTTTATTCTTTTTTCAGATTTTATTTTTTGACAGTTTTTATTTTAATGTATGTAATTATTTAAAGACAACGCATTAAGAACTCACATCAGAGATTACTGGATGAAGAAGACGATGAACCAGATGAAGTTCTACATAAAAGAAGTATATAATTTTTTTTTATATAAATTTATTTCTGTTAATACCAGTGCAAATTGGTCCATATATAAAAATTATTTATATCAAAGAAAAAAATAGTTTTTATACAAATATATTATATTAATTTTTTTTTAATTAAAAAAAAAAAGGAAATGTTTAATTTTAAATCTTTTAAAGCTGTTAATCGAATCCGCATTAGTTTACTAATATACGCCTATTTTTACCTATTATATATTTTACTTCCAGGTTAATCTAAATACACTTTATGCCACCCAGGTACCCATATACATTATATACAGTTTACTGTTATGCCTAGGCCCAAAAAATTAGTTGCTAGGAAATCATAGCCATAAGTTATTAAGTATTATGATAAGATCATTATATACAGCATTATATACAGCATATTTTGGTAGCATTTTTCTACAACCAATGAATTATAACAAATGCATAAAAGTTTATTTAGCCAGCTCTTTCATTGAGTTTAGTGCATGGCCAAGAATTTCATTATAATAACGTAGTGTCAAAAAAAAAAGATTTGTATTGATGGAATTAATTGTAACTTTTTATTTAAAATCTAAATTAAGCTTTTTCAAACCTCACTTCAAAAAAAAAAGTTGCATAACTAAGCACTTATGAAGCACTTAATTAAGCACTTACTTACAAGAAATCATTTGCGAGAGTTTTTTGTAATTTTTAAAGTAAATGTATAAAAAAAATGAAAAAAAAATCTTCAAAATTTTTCATTCAAACTTAAATTTTTATTCCACGCAATCATGTTTTTTGATTTACTATGCAAACCATTTCCTTTAAAAATTGTTTTTTTTTTACTTCTACTACTAGTATTTTATACAGAGTTGAATATTTGTTTACATTTTTAGCATTGAGAGCGCCTAGACATCGTCAACAAAGATACTAGATCGTATTTTATAAAAAAGAATGTTAAAACATTGAAAAAACCAAGTAATGAGTGACAAGTTGGTATACATCGAGATAACTATACATCTTTGGTTTCAACTGTTGCAGCCACGGAATATCAAAGAACATATTACGTTTTCCTGGAATGTTTGCTAGTGATTACAATAAGAAAACTTTACGCCTAAGTTGGCATCGAAGTGCAAATAACGCAGTTGCCGTTGTACAAATAACCACTTTTTTATTTAAACTTCCTGATTTTACTTTTTGAAAATGATTTCGAATTGTAATTTATTTACATCGTTCGCTCGTTTTGTTCAGTTAGAAATTTATTTTTATACTAAATAGAAACATATTTTTTAACATGCACCTCTTGTAAATATGATATAAAATGTATGAAATTTAAAAAAATGCGTCTGATTATTTCTAATTATTACGCGTGTATAGATTAAACTGGGGTAAAAGTAAATGGTTTAGCTTTAAATTCAAATATTTTTTAAAGAAAAAAAGTATTTTTGTTTTTTGTTTTTTTTGTTTTAAAGAGAATTTTTTACATTATATAAATATTACATATATAAATATTACATAAATATACATTATATAAGTTAAGAAAAAATACTTTGAAAATCTTTAAAAAAATCGATTTTTATGAAGAAAAAACGTTTACTTTTTCCCTTATAATTGGGGAAAAGTAAACTAGTTAATTTTTAATTACAATTTTTAAAGATATTTAGAAAATCAAAACTAAATAAGAATATTAAGAAAATCAAGCAAGATTAATCAAAAATAAAATGGAAACTAATCTTATTAGAAATTAAGTATACAAAAAACTATTTTAGTCAAATATGCGGAAAACTATTTATTAATTAAAAAAAAGAGTTGTTTCATCGGCACAACCAGGTTCCTGGCATTTTTTCATGCAAAAAACTCTTCACCAATTTTGTATTTTTTGGAGACTTACAACTAAAGCTTCATATTGGTACCACATTTTGTTTTGAGTTGGCAATGCTTCTTCTCAAACTCTGCGACACTTTTTGCACCTCTTGATGTCTTAGTCTTGTCTTGGTTTTTTTAAACATTACACTTGCTGAGTTTCACCTGAAGCTAATTTTGCGCTTCTTTATAGACATTGGCTTTCAACTCTCGTAATGCTGACTCTTTTGGGTTTTTTTTGCGTGTCAGTATGATGGCGCTGTATAACATTTTCGAATTGCCTTCGAGTCTTTCTGTGAAGTGTTGCAACATTTGATACGTTTGAGCAGGAGTCACTGGTGTTGTTATTGAATTTTGAAGTTGGCAAATCGTTTGAGTTTGATGCTGACTGGTGTTAGATGATTACAGAGGCTGGGAAGAAGATGGTAAAACAGGCTCAGTTGAGAACGATGAAGCAAGCTCGGATGGAGATAATGAAGCAGGCTGAGATGGTACATGAAATAGTTGAGCAATTTGTAATTTTTTAGATAAATAGCAAAGGCTGTCATACTTATTTACGTTTTAAATAATTAATAATATTAATTAGTTTAACCGCGCTCATCTTAATGCATAAGAGAGCAATTAGCATGTTTACTCTTCCTCGGAAAAACATTTATTTTGGTTTTTTGCTCATAACTTTATTCCGAAACTAGCAAATTCAATTTTGAAAAGAGAACTTTGATCGTCATAAAGTTCTCTACAAATTAGCTTTTTTTGTTTAGTAAAATCTAATTTTGGTTTTGGGAGATTTGAAGTTGATTTTTTAGAAAAAAAATGAGACTTTTGAGGTTTGCTAAGGCAAAATTAAATTTTTTTTTTTAATGATTTTTACACCTTTAGATAGAGAACAAAATTCTCTTCAAAACGGTGCCTCGCATTTTTAAAGAATTTTTTGGTATAGCTTTCAATAAGTGCAAAAGAAACTAAATTGCTAAACTGTTCACTTTTTTTTTCGTTTACTCTTACCCCAGTTTACTCTACTTCGCGTGTTGATTTTTGGTACTTTGTGTGTTGACGTATATTGCGTGTTAGCGTTAACATCGCGTATTGACGTTATCGCGTATTGGCGTTAGCATCGCGTATTGACGTGTATTGCGTGTTGACGTTGGCACGAAAACATTTTGTTTTAATATATCTCAATGTTTCGCATATTTCTTATTTCTTTCTATTTTGATGTAAATTTATATTTTTTTAAAGTTATTTTTTTGTCTTATTAAAACTGATTAAGATTAACAAGAAAATCTTTTTCTAATAAATAAATATTTCAGTTAAAAATAAATACTTCAGTTAAAAGATGTTCTAATTTTATGGTACCGAAACTTAACAATAAAAATTGATCACGTGTTTAAAAATTTATGTGTTGCAAAATGCTGAAAGCTAGAGAAAGAATAAATTGATACGACATTGCGACCCGCAAAAAGAAAAATATTTTAAAAGCAATGAAAAATTCTGAAAGATCTACACTTTATCATGTTGCCTAAACAAATAAATTAAAATTTATATTTCTCTCAACGACCTGAAGATGCAGAAATTATCGATTGATTAATGTCGATATAATCGCAAATCATAATTATACACCTGATTTAGGTTTAGCTATATCCATTGTTTGAAAACTAAAACCAATTAATAAGAAATTTAATAATGACATTCTTTTTAAATGTCTTCACGGTCATACCCAAAATAAAATAAATAATTTATTAGGGTTGTTCACTTTCGCAAAAGTTTAGTTTGCGGTTTAAAAAAAAACTTTTTGTTCCGGTAAATTTGAAACGGTTTCTAATTATTTAATTTTGAACCGAAATGAATTTTACTTTTCGAAATACACGATATTCTATCGATACATTTTTAGTTCATCAAAAATTCTAAAAATAGCATCGAAACTATTTTTCGCTTTCTGAAAATTGTACAAAAACATATTTCATTATCGAAAATTTACCGAAACAATTTTTCTCTTTCGAATCTCTATAATTTGTATCTAAATATTTTTATATGATCGAAGTTCTAAATATGGCACCGAAGCAATTTTTTACTTTCGAATCTTTATAATTTGCATCGAAATTTATATTATCGAAATTTAAAAAAACGGTATCGAAAAAATTTTTTACTCACAAAATTATGAAAATTACTTCGAAATATTTATTTTATTACATTAATTCTAAAACCTTTTTTTAGATAAGTTCATTGTGTGTGCGTGTGTGAGTGTGTGTGTGTGTGTGTGTGTGTGTGTGTGCGTGTGTGTGTGTGTGTGTGTGTGTGTGTGTGTGTGTGTGTGTGTGTGTGTGTGTGTGTGTGTGTGTGTGTGTGTGTGTGTGTGTGTGTGTGGATTTCAGATAGGTTTCATATGGATTTAAGTTTTGTTTTATAAGAATTTTTAGTACCATCCTCATCTATATGGCAAAAATGCTTGTGATGTTTTAACTCAGTTCTATACGTCCGCTATTACAATAATGGTCTATTTGTGTTTTGCATAATAAATTGTAGAAAAATTTAGATTTCATTTGCAAGATTGAAGGTAAGTTTTTGCATTTCATTTCCGGCATAAATTATTCAAAATTTACTTTTTTTGAGCAACTTTTTACATTAAATTCGAATTACTGTAATTTACTTTAGTGAATCAATTAGAATACGTTTTAATATTATTCATGCAAGCTTTGGACTTTTTTCACTTTTTATCACTTACCGGTTTTTTAAAAATTTTTACTCGAAATTACTTGAAAATACATTTAAAACGTGTGACAATTGTAAATAAATATTTGAAATCTATGAGGTATTTTTTCTTAAGTCTAACAAGTGTCCTTAAAATAATTATTTAACTTAAAAATCCAAAACAAAATAATGGTCCAGCTCTGTGCGGCATAATATGCCGCAGAGAGCTGGACCAATATTTTGAATATATATATCTAGATATATTATATCTAACTTGTTTTCAGTTTCCTTGTTTTTCACTTAATTAATTTTTAATATATATATATATATATATATATATATATATATATATATATATATATATATATATATATATATATATATATATATATATATATATATATATATACATATATATATATATCTACATATGTATATATATATATATATACATATATATATATATATATATACATATATATATATATATATATATATATATATATATATATATATATATATATATATATATATATATATATATATATATGTATATATATATATGTATATATATATATATGTATATAAATATATATATATATATATATATATATATATGTATATATATATATGTATATATATATATGTATATATAATTTAATTTTAATATATATATATATATATATATATATATATATATATGTATATATATATATATATATATATATATATATATATATATATATATATATATATATATATATATATATATATATTCATATATATATATATATATATATATATATATATATATATTAGGGCTGTTCATGTGAACACAGGAAAAAAAAAATTTTATCTGATTTGTATGCATATTTGTGTTTTTTGTGACATTTGAGATAGTAAGTTACTGTGGAAAAAATCTTTCCAATCAGATAATGTTTAGGGGGTGCTCAATGACCATAAAGTTTTACGAAAAACGTCAAAAACGTGTAAAAAGTTCCAAAGTTCCAAAAATTTCTAGAACCTGGTTAGTTAGATTTTTTCCACTGAAATATTGTCTGATTGCGTGCTATATAGATTAATTAAAGTGCAGCAGATTAACTGTCATCAGGGCACCAGACTAAAAAATGTCTGCTAGTGTTTAAAACAACTGTGTTTATATCATTTTGTTAAAATTTGTATTCATAATTTTAATACTATTATTTAACTCAATTTAGAATTTGTTCAAACAGAATAAAAAGGTTTACAAGTATAAATATTATTTTTATTTGGAATTTCAGTTTGACAACAAATGTATTAATATTTTGATAGTACCTAACCTTAGTAACCTATTACAGAAAACTAGCATGGTAGTCTGGTAGTGTATTGTTTGTTATTAAGTGCAGATAATAATAATTTCTAATTTGAAAATATTTATTTAATTTC
>NC_088923.1:5820000-5897500 GCF_038396675.1 Hydra vulgaris | reverse complement strand
TTTGTTATTTCTGGCTTCATTCTTTTGCGTTTATATATTAACATTGGTGGAACATAAAATCCTGCTGCAGATACACAAACTACAGCTGTTACTGAATTTCTTCGTTCACTACTAATCATAATTCCAACTCATTTTTTGCCCCTTGCACTAATAATTTTTATCTGACCATCTTGAACTGTTGATAAACTAGTTTCATCCATATTATAAAGTCTGTCTGGAGTTAACTTTTCTTCCATGTATAACTTTGAAAGTAAATTAAAGAAAGATTGCACTCGCTCTTTATTAAAACCTTGTGCACGTGCAATTGATGTTGATTCAGGCCCACGAAGTGACAGTTGTGGGTGCCTTTGCATAAATGCATAATACCACTTTTTTCCTGCCATTCGTGTTTGTTTGTTAAAATTATGTGTGATGTTGTTAGCTTTCGCAATATCAAATGCTAGACGACGAAGATCATCAATCCTTAATCCAAAGTACATCGATTCTAATAATAAACAGTGATCAGCTAGTTCTGTTTCAATTTCATTAGGTAAGGTGGTAAGTCGACCATGAAATTTCACATTTGCAACAGCAACTTTGTTTTTTTCATTTATATGCCTTGACAAAGTTGCTTTTGGAATACAAAATTCATAAGCGGCTTCATTTAAGCTGATTTCTCCTTGTTTTATTGCTTCAACAGCCTTTTTCAAGTTTTCTACTTTCCATTTTCCATATTTTCGTGGTGTTTGCATCTAAAATAAAAGCAAATTACTATGAAGATACATAAGGAGAGTTTTATAATCTTATTACAGGCTTATTTTTTCATATATTTATTTGTTATTCATATATGATCAAGTTAATTATATACTTATTATATAATCATTATTTTTCATCATTTTTGTTTAGTTAATCATTAACTATATAAATCAAAATCTATATAATTTATATAGATAATTATATAAACTTGCAAACTATATAAAGTTGCAAACTTTATATAGTTTATATTATAAACTATATAAAGTTTGCAACTTTATATATTAACTTCTATATACAGTAAAAAACTTATGCTGGGTATATACTTTATGTTGTCTTACAAGTTTATCCGTTAAATAGAAATGTATAACTTTTGTAAAACTTTTACATTTTATTTTTTACTAAAAGATAAAATGATTTGTTAATTAAAGTATACGATGTTTACAATCAACTTTATATCCTTAGACTATGACTAGACTTTAGACTATGAAAAAAATTTTGTGAAAAATCATTTCATACTTTAAAGCAAGACTAAATACCAATTCCAAAAAAGCAACAAATGTCTAACAATAATACTATGTCTATGAAAGAAATTCGCTTTAAAAAATATGAATCGAGTGTAGGGGAGAAATACTCCTATTGAATTATAAAAAACCCGTATCCGCGTCCCGCATTGCGCATAAATCTGTGATAATTTTACATAAGTTATTTTTTGTAAACAACATGCGTAATTTATTCAATGATTTATAATTTATTAAGAATATTCTTATTCTTATTATATCATTTATTTAAAATATTTTTCAAAATATAGCCTAAACCATATTAGTTTTTTAATTATAAAAAATATCCACATTTTATATTGGATATTTTATTGAGGAGATTTTTTAGAATTAAAACAAAAAAATGCTAAAAAACTTTTTTTCTCTATTTTGTTGAATCTTTTCTCTATTTTGTAGAATCTTTTCTCTATTTTGTGGAATCTTTTTTTAAGAGATTATTTTTTCTTTAGGCAAAAGTTTTGTTTATTTGTTTGTTAGAAGGGGCGGATAGGGGGGAGATTGGGGCGAACGTTATACCGTGGATACTCTACTTTTTTTAAATCTATAGAAGAGAGTGGTCTAAAACGGGCCTTTCTGTTGAGACAGGCCCCCATCTCATCTAATCTTATGCTTAGCCAAATATTATTGAAATTTAACATTAGTATGTTGTTCAGCTAACCATAAGAAAACTATCCCCGGAAAGAAAAAAGCCCTGTTCCACCCTCACTGTTAAAATTTTTTTTAATCTATTCTTTTATAAGCAATATTGAAAGTAATGTTTTTAACAAAATGTTGATCAGATATTATAAAAAGGTAACAACAAGAGGAGTACCGGATATGATATCCGACCGGATAATCCGGCCAAAATGCCGAATAATTGTATATCATATATCTGGCCGGATATATCACTATAATATCCAACCGGATATATCATATGAATCGATGTATACAAAAACGTTCCAAGTCATAAAAACTGTTTTTTCGGGGAACGAGAAAAAACTTATTAAATCCAAAATTATTACTTTGAATAATTTCAAAAAATAAATTTGGGTGCTTTTTGACATCTTTAAGTATTAGATTTGTTAAAATATATATCAAAATTTGTGATGTTTATATGTGTTATACATAGTTAAAGTTGTCTGACTTAAAAATAGTTTTTATGACTTATAACGTTTTTGTATACATCGATTCATATATCTTAGATAATCTCTCATCCCACCTGTACACATATTGTTATGCTGTAGTAGTTTCTATGACTCAGTTACAGAAGAGCTTTGAGCACATTCTGTCTCAATTGAGTTTACTTCGAGTGTCAAATTTCTAATATGGTTATGGAACAGATGGTTATTTATTATTAAAATATAAGTAACTGTCAGTTTTTGATTAAAACTCGGGTTTTATACAGGAATTAAATAAGGAAACCATTTTAAGCTAACACTAGGGCCCCTGTGAAAATGAAATGGGCCCCTGGCATCTCTCTTTTTATCGGTTGCTTCTTAACGTACGGTATATATGCACCTTTAATTTTCAGATAACAAATTGTAGAGCATAAATTATATATCCTTAAAAAAAATTGTTTTTTGGTTTGTGTGTGCGAGGCTAGTTGATTATACCATTTTTTGAAAAGGGGGATATTTTAGACCACTCTCCCCAAATATTTAACAAACCATGTTGTTTAAAAACTGAAACAAATTAGACCTATTAAACAGGCTATTTAAAAATGATATGATATTTTATTAAATTTGTTAAGTTAATGCCTGATTTAAAACTTAAAAAACAACTAGAATTAGACAGGTCCGTACCGAGCCAACTTAGCGCTTCGGGAAAGCAAGAAAAATTGTGCTCCCTTCCTCTTAAAAAAAATTAAATGTTAGTGTCTTTAACTCTGACATAATTTTTATTTAAAGAGACGGGGCGCAATTTATCTCATTTACAGAACAAAAGAGCGCTCTTTTGTTCACTAAATGAGCTTTTATTAATTAGAGTTTACGTAAGAAGGCGCAATTTTAACTATTTTTCGTATCAACATCAAAGAGACCAAATTTATGCGCCCCCGGCCTTGCCCTCAGTACGGCCCTGTAAATAGAATAGAATGGAACTAGATTTTTCATGTCATTTAATGTTTTTAAAACGATTTGTGGCTATGAAAATAGCCGTTTTTTAAACTTGATAGGGTTGTATCATTGACATTGGAAAGTATCACTGACATCCGCATCTTTGATTGAAATGTGGGCACACTCGCAATGATATCATTGTGGACATTTTGTGCATTGCACCCAATCGTTCTTTTTAGAGGATGTGTTCTTGCAAATCTGTAATAATAATATATTAAATGTCATCCTTGTAATCACTACTACAATATCTATTACTCCATCATTTTCTCAAATTTCATAGACAGCTATAATTTAGATATAACTGTAAACAACTCAAAGAAACAAGGAAACATGTGTTTATAAGGATAGGACCTAAAATGTAATATATTTATATTTATTTTTCGCCAACCAAATCGCATTTAATTCAAAGTGGACGAACAAAATAGTAAAGGAACAGGTTATTCCCTAATACAATATTGGAATAAAAATTTCAGCTTATTATTATGTTAAAATAAAATAAACACTTACCCTACAAATATCGTACAAACGTTCAAAACCACTTTCAAGGTTCTTTAAACACCTACCGCATAAAGTATCGTATATATATTTACGAAATTGTACTTCATTAAATGGATCATTGATATTTTTTTCTGAAAACACAATTTTAAAGAAAGTTAAATAAAATAGAAAATAAAAAAATTCGTGTAGTGATGCATTTTTAAATAGTCGCAGACAAATTATAAGTTATGCAAACTATAATTAACAATTATAATTTATTGAACAATTACAGAATTAAATTTATAGTTAATAATGCATAAATGAATTTATATATGCAATTAATTAAATATAAGCAACATAATAAAAAATTAGTTATAAAATCGACAACTAAAAAAATGCTAATATATAAATATTACTCAAGATGCACTCTGTATGCAGAATGTATATTGTGTAAAAATAATGATACCTTCACAAAATTGTAATGCATAATAGCATATGTAAACACCACAGTTGTAACTATCCTTCTGTAAACAATGATTTGGGGCTGAAATGACGGTTGGGTTTAAAATGTTAAATTTTAGTCGAAAAAGGTCTTTAGCAACAGCAATGGATTTATTGTGTGAAAAATTATTTGGCATAATATTGCAATGGAGTGGATCAAGTACAGTTACTTCTTTTGTTATAACTTATAGATATATTAAAATCCATTGAGAATTAGTTGGGTTAAAAGGAATAAGGACTTGTTCTATAACTTTAGTATCAACATCTCTCCATAAAAGCCGTAAACTTTTTGAACAGCTTAAAGCTGATGCTTCAGTTGGACCTAAATATTTCATTGAAGGGTACCTTTTTTTTAAGCAATGAAGAAAACTTCCTATGACTTTATCTTGAAGCCAGCCTTTTTGAAAACCTGGAGTGCTTTTTTTAAATTAAAGGAAATGTCAGATGGTATATTGTTTTCTAATGTCAAAAGGGAAATAAAAGATACTTGGTGAGAGCCATGTCTAAATATATCAATAAATTAAAAAAAAAATAAAAAAAAATATATATATATATATATTTATATATATAAACAAACACACATATATACAAATAATTTATATTTTACACACAAGTATAACTAATATACTGAAGGAAATATAGTTTATTGTTTTATTTACTGTCTAATATATTATCAATAACATCAAATTAACTTGAATAAGCAAATTTATTTAAAAGCGAAGATATTCGTAGAAAAATTGAATAGTAGCAAGTATTTGAAAATGTATTTAAATAGCTTACGTAATGAGAGTGTTGGTAAAGTCACGAGTTTCAATCTTATCGCATATTATTGTACTTTGTTTATCATGAATTTGATCAACATGCTGCTGAGACAATTTCAGAACTATCTCTTCTTTTTGGTTTTGTGCAGGATATTGATATGGTTTTGTTTCCTTTTTCCTATTTTCTTTTCTTGTTCTTTTAAATTTATTAGGCTGCCATTGATTATCCAACTTCTTATTTGGTTCAAAATTTAAAAGGTTATTATGTGGCTTTACAGGTATCTCAATTGAATTCATACTTTTGATGGCTTAAACTTGACTGATCATGTCTTCCAGCTGTCTGTTCATTGAAGGAAGTTGCAAACTTATTATCATGGGATGAGAAATTAATGTAGATATTTCATCAATATTTTTTTGAAACCTTTCAGTCTCATTAATAAATGTTTGTGATTTTTGCTTCACTTGATTATTACCAGTATTAACAGCTAAAGATACTTTTGTGCAGTTTTTTTCTTGAGTTCTCAAAAGAAATGATCGTAACTTATGAACATGCTTGCAAAGGATTACGATGTCATTACAATTACACCTATATAAATGCTGACACAAACCATTACAGGCAGGATTTAGACATGATTCTAAACACAAACTTTCCTTACAAGTGTCAGTTAGAATGTCAACATTATATGTTACATCTTTTGATTGACTTTTAACTGTGTACTGAGTTAATGAACATTTAATAATACATTTATCTGAAATCAACATTCCTTTTTCATGTCTTTCTTTGTACTTTTTTGGGAGAGATATTGTTCCAAGATAAATGGTGTCTCTTTTGTGGCGCCAATAACTATCTTCCTCGATTGTTAAAAGTAAATTGATTAAATCGTCTAACCTTTTATTAGGCCGTCTTACCATATAAACTGTTTTCAATTTGTTATGTAATGACTCACATAACATATTAGTATCAGTGTCAGCATGTTGAAAGTTGCGATAACAAAAAGCCTATTTTATATGTCGAGGAGCATAGTATGTAACAAAGTAACTAATGAAGTTAGGACATTTATGTTCATATGCCTTTACAAAACCATTCATAGTTGATAAAAAAACATCAGGGTTTTTTTCGTCAATGATTGTCTCTAAGATCCTAAAAACTTCTTCTTGTAAATTAGATGGACCGACTAAAGGAAGTTTATTGCGCCATGCACGTTTTACATGCCATTTGCATAGCAAGTGGCGCACATCTCCAAAAACATTATTAAAAGAATTCCAGCCTGAAAAATCATCATCTGTCATAACAGCATTAACTTTTACAGAATGATTGCATCTCCTTTTTATTTCCTCTAAGAATGGTGTTATGATTTGTTCATCTGCATGGTTAGAAATAAGAAAAGCTACTGGATAACCCCTTTTAAAATCATCTCGAACTAGTAAAGTTACAAGAGGAAATGCATACTGATTGGTACAGTGTGTAGCATCAATACAAACAATTTGTGATGAACGCTTTTTAAACATTGATAGTTGATGCTTTGTTTGTATACCAATGACAAAGGAATCCTTATTAAGGTCAATGTTGTTATACACTTTTAGGCCGATAACAGTTTGCTGTCCTTGTGGCTTATAAACCAGAATGCTATTAAAATCTTCAGACTTCAACTTTTGAACAAGTAAAAAAGTTGAAATGCTATCATCAGGGTGAAGCCGACATCCCCTTTTTTACTGCTCTGTTGATAACAGAAATATTCTTTTTTGTAAGAAGACGTGATTTAGTTAAAACAGCATCTTCATCATTTCTATTTTGTCTGTCTCCAAAACTTTCCCTAAGATCACGATAAACTGTATTTACAGTTACACCTAATGATAATTTAGCAGAAATAATTTTTTTAATATTACCCAGGATAGTTTGGTACATGGTATTTGTAATATTAACACTGTGGTTATGAGTTTTGATATACTGCACATTTGTGACACCATTTTTGTTTACTGTGACAATCATTCTGACAGGGCAGAAGGCACCTGATTTAACACTCCCTCTGTAGTACCTTTTATTAGTTTTTCTTGCTGGTTCACTAACAGAGCGATGCGGTTTAGAATGACTATCATTTTGACAAATGAAATAACTTGTTTACTGATAAAAAAACAAATGAAATAACTTGTTTACTGAAAAAAACTACCACTTTGTTTACTGAAAAAAACATAACTATTAAGTTCCTCTTTTTCCTTCCATGCTAAGAATTCAGATTCTGATAAAAAATTGTAGGATTCTTTGAAAAATATACCTTGATGACATTCCTCTATGTGTTTAATAAGTTTGACTTTTTGAAAAAATACTTGGCCGCAGTCTTGATAGTGACATGGAGTTCTTTTATCTTTGAATTGATCATCTCTAAAAATGGTTTTATGTACCTGCAAAGCATGTCTTTTCATATTATCTTTTCTTGTAAATGACATCATGCAAGCAGAACACATAAAACTAAAAACAACAATTTTTATTTAACTCTTTATATACTTTAGTTACTTATTGACATCAATTAAGTATTTTACCCAGGTTTTTTAAACTGAATTTCTGTTAAACTATTCAATGGATCGATTGATGACAATGCTGAAAAAAAATAATGTAATTTTTGTTTTTAATTCACCACAGAAAACCACTAAAAAGTTTCATAATATCAACATAATGGTTCTTTTAACTATTTAATTTTAAAAAGGGGAGAATTTTCTCATATGAAAAAAATCCTTAAAATATGAGATTTATTGTATAAAAAAAACTTGACAAAAGTAAAACTTACTCTTATAACAAAAACTTTAAAAAGGGGAGAATTACTCTCATACGAAAAAAATCATTAAGAGAGGAGATTTACTCTTTTAAATAAAACTTGACAAAAGTAAATATTACTCTTACAACAAAAACTTTACAAAAGGGGAGAATTACTCTTCCACACCACCAAATAGGTTAATTTTATTAATAAAATGATTCTCTTTAATAATTTAATTTTGAAAAGGGGAGAGTTACTCTCATATAAAAAAATCCTTAAAAGAGAAGATTTATTGTTTTAAAAATAACCTGATAAAAGTAAAACTTTCTCTTAAAACAAAAACTTTAAAAAGGGGAGAATTACTCTTACCACAGAACACCACCAAAAAGGTTCATTTTATCAATGCAATTGTTTTTTTTAACTATTTAATTTTGAAAAGGGGAGAATTACTCTCATATGAAAAAATCCTTAAAATATGAGATTTATTGTTTCAAAAAAAACTTGACAAAAGTAAAACTTACACTTTTAACAAAAACTTTAAAAAGGGGAGAATTACTCTTCCACAAAACACCACCAAAAAAGTTCATTTTATCATTAAAATGGTTCTTTTTAATAATTTAGTTTTGAAAAGGGGATAATTACTCTCATATGAAAAAATCCTTAATTTAAGGATTTTTTTTATATGAGTTTTAAAGCTTATAAGAGGAGATTTACTTTTTTATGGGACTTACTCCCACTATCGATATTACATAACAACTCAAAAAACTAAAAACCCTACCTTCATAAGGATTTATTTCTGCAGCATTAACAAATGATAATTTATCACTAAGCTTGTTAAACATTTCTTTGTTTAATTTCATAATAAGTTTATTTACTTTAATAACACCAGGAACTCAAAAACTTTACTATTCACGACAAATTTTCACGACTAAAACATGCGACAAACTTTATGCAGGTCAATTTACGGGCTAATGTTTACGTCGGGAGTATTTCTCCCCTACGTAAAATTCAAAAAATTTTATTCATTCGGACTAATGAAATTTTCTGATATTTCGGACGTCAAGTAGCGTGTTATGAGATGACATCGTTTCAATTACGGCAACTTTTGAAGTTCCATTCTGGGCAACATAGGACCATGGTGTTGTAGCAAAATATTTACATACAAGTAACAACTTACGATATAAGCTCTTAATATCACATAGACTTGAAACCCTTAAAATTTAAAATTTAAAAAAAATTATCATCAAACTCAATATCGTTAAGCTTCTGTAATCGTTTAAATGCAACGATAAAATTAGATCGCAAAAATTTTTTTCTTTAAAAAAAAGTAATTTTATTCACATACGTGCAGTTTTTAAGTTTAAATACTAGAAGTTTTAAAAAATAAAGAAAATTATTTTCTTTACAAGAAAAAATGTTCATGAAAGTAGAATAAGTTCCAGTTTCTAAATAAAGCTAAGTGTTCCAATTAAGGAGCTGTTCCAATTTCGGCAACTCTCCCCTATATATACATATATATATATATATATATATATATATATATATATATATATATATATATATATATATATATATATATATATATATATATATATATATATATATATATATATATAAATTTCAAGTTAACACATGGTTCCAATCAGAAAATATCATGCTTTAAAGTTTACACAGATAACACAATTATATTATTAATTTATACATTGTCATATAAACTACGCAATTATTATATGCAGAAACACTCATAGAGTAAAGCTAAAATCTCTCTTTACCTTCATCAGAAACACGCAGCTCGCGCAATAAATTTTAAAAATCGTTTTTTTTCATAGGAAACAACTTTTTAAAAAAATGAATGTTTTATGTACATCAACTAAATGTCTTTAATTTTTTATGCTTTGTGTTTAAATGTAGAGAAAATATGTTGCCATATGCATTACAAAATCTTTATTGTATGAAACCTAAAAAGAAATATAATCTTTGAATTAATGACAACCTTATTGTCCCTTTTTGCCATGAAAGCAAAGACCAGTTTTTTGTTTCTTACTGAGGTCCATATCTCTGGAACAAATTGTCTTACCAAATTTTGATTTTTCTCCTAAACTGACTTTTGCTTCATTCAAATAGAAACCTAAAAAAAAATATTTTTTAATTGAAAATATCTTGATTTAATTTTAACCTTTTTTTTTTTGTTTATTTGTTTTGTTTATTATTTGCTTTAACATTTTATTTTCCCTTTTTAAACATTTTATAATGGCTTTTAAACTTTTTTTGCATAAAAAAGTATTATTTCACTACAGACATTGTATTTTTATCAAAAATTAACCATATCGGTTGAACACGATGAAATTCAGCACCCTTTAATTGTTGATATCAAAATGAAGCTAATTGAATTATTTATTCATTTTAATAATTTTTTACATATTTTATCGGACGCTTATATAGAAACCGATTATCTTTGTGAGTACTAGACATCATCTGTTGGATCTTGCTTTGAGTTTTTTGAGACGGCTATCCAAAATTTCCTAAATTTTTTTATTTATTTGTAGCTAATTTCTTGCTTTTCAATAAAGATAACTTTCAACAACTCGCTGCTCAGGATAATTTGGAGGATTTGCTTCCTAAGGTACAAATTCGACGCCATTTTGTTCATACCATTCTAGAGACTTCTTGGAGCAGTGAATTATAGTAGGGTTCATTTTCGAAAACACAAATTTCGAAAATTTTCGAATAAAAACGTTTTCGATAAAAAATTTTTTTTCGGATTTTGTAAAAACTTTCGAAAACTATCGAATAGCTAAAATAAATTCGAAATTTCGAAAACTTAAATTTAATTTTGAAAACTTAAATTTAATTTTGAAAACTTAAATTTAATTTTGAAAACTTAAATTTAATTTTGAAAACTTAAATTTAATTTTGAAAACTTAAATTTAATTTTGAAAACTTAAATTTAATTTTGAAAACTTAAATTTAATTTTGAAAACTTAAATTTAATTTTGAAAACTTAAATTTAATTTTGAAAACTTAAATTTAATTTTGAAAACTTAAATTTAATTTTGAAAAGTTATATTAATTTCGAAAAAAAAAATAGTAATTACGAGATATTAAATTAATTTTGAAACTTAAGTTGAATTTCAAAAAGTTAAATAAATTTCGAAAAAAAAATGAGTTGCGAAAAGTTAAATGAGTTTCGAAAAAAAGTTTCACAAAGATAATTAAATTTCTCTATAAGCAACATTCTTTAGCTACTTCTAGTTCAACTGTTTTGTATATTTCCAGACAGTATATTTAAAATTCTTTTTTTCCCTTTAAGCAACTTTTCCCATTAAGAAACCTTTATTGAAATTGGGTCAAATGAGTTGCTTATATAGAGCGTTCACTGTATTTATTATCACAGGAAAAGCTTTATCATTGCAATCAGTGACGAATCCAGGATTTTTGGGGTTTGAACTTGCCACCAGACATGGAGCAAACTCCAAACATTTGTATGTTTATTCTGTCAAATAATGATGCTTTGCAAATAATTGCGCTTATTGGAGGCTGGGAACAAAAAAGCCCTTTAACTTCATACCCTCCCCCACCCCAAACGTGAGAGGCAACAAGTTGATGAAATTTTTTTTTGTACTGATCTCAACTAGACTTATATTCATTGATAGATTTTAAGTTTCATAGTATTATCTCTGAGCGTTCAAAAATTATGACCATATAAAATTTGTAAACTTTATATGATTATGAAGTTGATGGCTTTTAAGTGAAGTTAAAGGGTCTTTCGTCCCCAGCCTCCTCATCGCAATTTTTTGGAAAGCACCATTATTTAACATAAGTATAAACGTAAAAATGTTTGGAGTTTGCTCCATGTCTGGAAGTTAGCTATCTCAAACATCAGAAAAACCTGGATTCGTCACTGATTGCGATTTCGATATATCTGAAGAAAACCATTACAGGCTATGCCCACGTTTTGAATTTGTAAACATTTTCCACAGTTTGTAGAATTACTGAAAAACAAGAAAAATTGTTGATAGAATTATGGAGAGAATTAAAGAAATGTCATTATATATTCCTTTTGCAAATTAAAATTGGCAAAGCGAACATATAACGTTGTTCTAAGGTGCTGTTCATATGTATGAAAAACATTTTTGCCTGGGAGAGAAAAATAACAATAATTTTCTATAACGTGTGGGAAGTTTGACAAAAAATCTTTAATTTTTTCACACCTACAAATATGTTACTGTGACCATTTTTTGATCTTGAACACAGACACATTAAAATGTTGCATAGTTTTTGCTAGTTTATTTATAGTTTAGTTGTTCTTAAAAAGTTTAGAACTAATTCAAACTTTTACAATAACAATTTGAAAAAAAATAAAATATTTATAGAGTATGAAAAGTATATATATATATATAAATTAGTAAAAACACTTATCTAATTTTTGATTTCTTCCACACTGTGTTTCACCATCAGTAGGTTCATCAGGAAGAATGTCTAAACATAAAAAAGTTTTCAAATTATAGAAAAATTATTTCACAGGAAGTTGGGAATATATATATATATATATATATATATATATATATATATATATATATATATATATATATATATATATATATATACATATATATATACAGCGGTGGCCAAAAATTAAAGACCACTCATTTTTTTTTCAAAATTTGTTTTTAACCTTAGTATAATTTTGTTTTGGAAAAAGGTATCAAAAAAAGAAAAACATTTTTAGAAAGAATTTTTATTGTATTTTATATTTATTATAAAAGAATTTATAATTTTTTTTACAAAATAATGCTAAAAAATTAAAAAACTGACTAGTAAAAAATATAAATGGGAAAAAAAATTCGACAAAATTTTAAGACCAGTTTCAAAAATAATTCAAAAAGCAATAAAAAAATAATTTAGAAACGTGTTGTTCCTCCATTTGTTTTCAAGCACTCTTGTACTCGTTCTGGCATTGAATTCATTAAAGTTTTGATTACTTCATCAGGCACATTTTTCAAATGATGAGAGATACAAGATTTCAAATCTTCCAAATTGTAAAGTTGTTCTTTACCAAGCTTGTGATCAAGCCACGACCATAAATTTTCTATTGGATTCAAGTCTGGACTATTGGCAGGCCATGGAAGCACTTGAATTTTATTAGAATTGAACCAATCGCTATCAACATGCGCTTTATGACACGGCGCATTATCTTGCTGGAAAATAAATCCATCTTGCAACTGCCATAAATCAATGCTAGGAATAAGCGAGTTTTCCGAAATTTCGATGTACCTTTCTTTGTTGAGTCTACCATCGAATAAATAAAAACGCCAACTCCACAGGCACTCATACAGGCCCAAATGCCTATTGAACCACTGCCTTGTTTTGTTCGTTGCAAAATGCATGATTCATCGTACCGTTCGCTTGGAAGTCTACGCAACATTACGCGACCTTTTCTGTTGTCTACCTCAACGTTCATTTTATCACTAAAGACCACACGGCTCCACTAATCTGTTGACCAATTTTTATGTAGTTTGCACCACTCTTTCCTGGCAAGATTTTGTTTTTTATTTAAACGTGGTTTTTTTGCAGCAGCACGCCATAAATAATTTAAATTGTGGAGGACCCTTCGCACAGTTCTAGGGCTTGCTTTCAGACAATTTGACAGTGTCCATTTCGTAGACAAGTCTGTAGATAATGCTTGTCTGTTTTCTTTCATTAATCTCACTAACGAGCGAACATCACGGTCATTTGAAATTTTATTGCGTCCAGTCCTATGACGATCATTAATTGACCGGGTCTCTTTGTATCGTTGAAATATATTAATAATGCAAGAGTGAGACCTTCCGAGCTTTTCTGCTATTTGTCTGATGCTATAGCCTTCTTCTTTTAATACAAGAGCCGCGTATCTGTTTTTATCTTCGATCTTTGCACGCATTTTTGCAATATTTTTATATCCTTATTGCAATTCAAAAAATAAATGTTTATTTGATATCGAAACTCAGGTTTCGACATTTTGTTTTGTAGCCCACGTAATAAGCAATTAAGACAGTTAAAAAAAATAATGGATTATTATTTTTAATAAATGCAAATTAAAGATTTGATAGTGGTCGTTAAATTTTGTCCGACTTATTTAAAAAAGATTTATAAGTACTCATTAGCTTTTTAATAAGTTAAAAGCTATTTAATAAGAATTAGATTTAAAAAATTATACCACTTTAATCCGTATGTTTTAATTAACAAGATATTAAACAAAAAAATTTAATATGTCAATTAGAATCTTCTTAATTTTAATTTAAAGATTAAGAAACCAATTATAAAATGAGTGGTCTTTAATTTTTGGCCACCGCTGTATATATATATATATATATATATATATATATATATATATATATATATATATATATATATATATATATATATATATATATATATATATATATATATATATATATATATATATATATATATATATATATATGTTATATATATATATATATATATGCATATATATATCTATATATCTATATATATATATATATATATATATATATGTATGTATGTATGTATGTATGTATGTATGTATGTATGTATGTATGTATGTATGTATATATATATTACAATTAGTACATCATTTTTATTTTTGATGATATTGCTGTGTCCCAGATTTCTATTTAATAAAAATATTTTGATAACAAGTTGAGTTTTTATACTTGAAAGAAAATAATGAAATTAAAATGAACTAACAAGTTTTCGACAAAACCGCTAATTTAAACATACGGCGTATTTTGTGTAAAACAAGAAAACTAAAAATAAGTTAAATATATATATGGAAAGTTAAATATATATGGAAAATAATGTAGGCAGTTTTTGGCAATAAAAAAACCTATTTTTACTGCGAGCGCAGTAAAAATGAACTTTCGAAGCACGATAAATTTTGTGCAGAAATGATATGTAGAAACTTATATCAATCTTGCAAATCAAATTGAGAAATTTTCTTACTAATTATTGCGCAAAACAACGCGCAAGTAAACGATTATTGTAAAAATGATATAAGACGTATAAAGCGGAGTTGAAACGTTTATAGCATTTTTACGACATAGATGAGGTTGATTCTAAAAGTTCTTACAAAATATAACTAAAGCCCTTATGAAACTTATAAGAAACCAACAACAAAAAAAAGGGCCTCTAATTTCCCAATTTGCTGACATGTGATAACTATCCAAGTCCTATTTTGCCAAATGAACATATCTAAAAAAAAGTCCCAATTTACCGACTAATTTATTGAATGGGGTATGTCACCGTCCTACCCTCCTTCCATCCATACTCTTTGCACCGGCCTTGACTTGATCTAGCCATCAGTATTCATTTTCAAGAGCGTATTTAAAAGAAGGAGAAGATCTTGAGGATTGTTTTGTCCTAATTTTTAGAGTTCTATTTTTTTGTTTTTATAAATATTCATTTAGATGCAGTTTAAAGAATTAATGTTATAAAATAAATATTTTGAAATAATTTTAAAAATTTTGAAAGTAAAAAATTGTTTCGATACCGTTCTAATGATTTCGTAAATATAAAAATATTTCGATGCAAATTATAGAGGCTCGAAAGTGATAAAATGATTCGGTGCCATTTTTAGAATTTCGTTAATATAAAAATATTTCGATGCAAACTATAGAGATTCGAAAGTGAAAAATTGTTTCGGTAAATTTTCGATAATGTAAATATATTTTGGTACAATTTTCAAAATTTCGAAAGCGAAAAATAGTTTCGGAGCTAATTTAAGGATTTCGACAATTAAAATATATATTGATTGAATATCGTGAGTTTCATAAAGTGAAAATCATTTCGGTTCCCAATTAAGTAATTAGAAATCGTTTCAAACTTTCCGTAACAAAAATAGAATTTCGAAAAGTTTTTTTTTTATCAAAAACTCAGCATAAGTGAACAACCCTTGGTTTTAGTGAAAATGCAGTTGTTTTTTTCTGTTTAGTAATGAATATAATGATGAGTATGTAACATTTGCTGCCAAGTATGTCACATTTGAAATGCATTATAATTTTTTAATCAATAATTTTAAAGAAATTACAAAATAACTATTTAATTTTATTTCATTATATGAAATTTTACATGATTTTATTATTTATTATAAAAAATTTGTTGCTCATTATACAGGGTGACCACAAAGTATCCGCACACGAGACGGTTTCATCTTGTGAAAATATAAGCATAAAAGCACTTATGTATTTTCTTATTTATTTGTTGTTTTTGGTTAATATTATGTCATAAACTTTATATACTTTACTTTATATACTTTGTAAACTATGTTCAATTGGTTTTTTTAGAATGGTGCGCGTTTCTCCTTATCGTCAATCTATCATCGAGTTTCACAAAAAAGGCTACTCAGCGAGCTACATTCAGAACCGTTTACATGCGCCAAGACGGACGAATTAAGGACACAATTAAACGCTTTGACGAGTTGGGAACAAGTTCTAATTATCCAAAATCCGGAAGACCTCGAACAGTGATCACTGCGAGCAATGTGAAAAAGGTACGCGATCGCCTGCGTTTGAACCCCAATCAATCTGCTCGAGGTCTCGCAAAGAAAATGGGGATAAAACGAACTTCAATGGCAAAGATAATCAAAAAGAAGCTTAAGCTCAAACCATACAAGAAGAACAAGTCGCAACTTCTTTCTCAAGCAGCTAAAGTCAAACGTAAAGACCGTTCTCTTGGACTTCTGCACCGTTTCAACGGAATTGATTATCGCAACATCTTGTTCACTGACGAAAAGATTTTTACAGTGGAAAGCATTCTTAATAAGCAGAACGATCGAGTTTGGGCAAAATCTCAACCAAATGTCTCGGTTTCACGCAGTTCTCATCCTGCTTCAGTTATGGTATTCACCGGGATAACGGCTCATGTTAAGACACCGCTCATATTTGTTCCACAAGGTATAAAGGTCAACGGTGACAATTATTTGGATATGCTCAAGAAAGAAATTGTTCCTTGGGCTCAAAAAGAACTTGGAAATCGTATTTGGACGTTCATGCAAGATGGAGCTCCAGCCCATAAAAAGAAGACAGTTCAGGATTTTTGTGCGGCAACTTTTCCTGATTTTATCAACTTTTCTCAATGGCCGCCATCGAGCCCCGATCTTAACCCGATGGATTTCTCAGTCTGGAGCGTCCTAGAAGGAAAGGCATGCCAAAAGCCGCATAAAAATATTGAAAGTTTAAAAAAATCACTACTGAAAGCTTGGGATTCTCTGGACCCTGCCTACTTGCTCGCCACCGTCGAAGCATTCCCGAGACGCCTACAGGCCTGTTATTTTGCTGATGGAGGAAAATTCGAATTCAATCTTTGAATCATAATTGTTATAGTTCAATAAATGTTTTAAAATAAAGTTTGTGTTCCAAATACTTTCTACATGCTTTTTATTAAGCTCTTTATCTGTGCGGATACTTTGTGGTCACCCTGTAAGTTAAATTTTAATATTTAGAAAATAAAAAATATAAAAATTTAGTTATCAGTTTTTCAATTTTTCTGTTTTATTAGCGAATTTTAAAAATTTATTTGCCTTCTTTTTAATTTTTAATTTTTAGTAGAGTCAATTAGTGCAAAAAATTGGTGCAAACTTTGCGCCGTTTAGAGTAAAAGCATTGACGGACATGTTGGTTAGGTTAAACACACACTTTAGGACTTAGACCCACTTTCAAGATGACCCCACATGGTCTCCATGGAAACTAGCAGATGTTCATAGCAACAAAATTTTATTTTTTCGAAAAATTTAATTAATAAAAATGAAGCAATTAAAAATACAAAAACGCTATATAGAAAAAATTAATTGATAACGACTTAAAGGGCCATTGGGTAAATTGAAGAATTTTGCGTGCAAAAATAGATTACGTTTATTTGTTAAAGAAAAATGGTGGTGTACAATATTTTGCAAGAGTTTTATTTACTTAAGATACAAAATCTTTTTTTTTTTTTTCTTTATAAAAAATCTTTTGATAAGACCATTAAGTCCTTAAAATTTGAAATTCACGCAAAATTAAATAACTTTTTTATTATATGTTTAGAATAGAAAAAGAAAAAAAAGGTTTTCTTTTTAAATATAATGGTTCTATCAAATCGATGAGGCTGGTTGTAGCTGGTGTGTATAGTTTTTATCACTTTTGTCTCAAAATTATCTAACGCACATTCAAAATTTATAATAATACACGAATAATAATAATAGTAACAATAATACTAATAGCAATAATAAATAATAATAATAATAGCACGACTGTTGTTTAAAAAAAGTTAGAAGAAAAAGGATAAATAAAAACTAAATTTTTTTTACCAGGAATTTTTTTATGTGATTTCAATAAATTTTAAAGGAAATTTAAATAAAAAATTAAACTTTTTATATAGATCATGTTGGAATTTTAGTCAATTGACTAAAACTTGTACTTGTGTTGTCAAAGAAAACCATCGAGAGTTTAATTTGTCTAGGGAATATTAAAATAAAAAACACGGGTCTAGAGCTAGGTATGAAAAGTTACCGTAAACGTAGGAAAATTTGAAAGAATGGGCGAGTCACCAACTACACTATTATTTGATGATCTAAGATAAAAATCTTCCAATGGATAATTTTATTTAACATGATGCAAAGTTTCATAAATTGCTTAATAACAAATTTAGCGATATGAAATTAAAAAGGGTTGAAAATTAGTTTTGTTTGAGACTGTGAAAATGAGTTGTGAAAATGATAATGAGTTTTAATTGATGGAACTAAAAATAATATCTCTTTTGAGCAGTGACCAAGATAGTATTTGTAGAAAACGGAAAGAGATGAAACTTTACGACGAGGAGAGAGAGGCTGAAGCTTAACTGATAAAACTGGTTAAACTACGTTTGCAACACGTTTTTAGATTTTTTCTAGAAGAGAAAGAGCATCATTAGAAGAACCAACCCAAATATAACAAGTGTAATCCTTGCAAGAACGAACAAAAGAACAAAGGAGCAGGATGTTGGCCTGCACGATTAACAAAACCAACCTTAGCAGATGGTAACTTTGCAATTGATTGTATATATAACTTCTACGAGAGGTCACTAATGAACGATATTCAAAAAGACGTAAAAAAGAAGATTCAGTTAGAGGTTTGTCATTTATTAAAATAGGAATATTGACAGTATTGCAATAGTTCTTTGCAGTAAGAAACGGAGTTTTGCTGGAGTTAAAATTTAAAAGTCACTGCAAGCTAAAGTTACAGAGGTGAGATTTGATTCAAGATCGTTTGCTTGTTCTAAGGGATCGAAAAGAAAACAATTTTTGTCTAGACAAGAGTATAAAGTTGAGTCGTCAGTGAATAGAGCCACTTTGGATATAAAATTGTCAGAAAGATCATTAATGTAGACAAGAAACAATACAGGACCAAGGATAGAATCTTGAGGTATCGCAGAAGTTACTGAAAATGAAGTAGAGTATTGGCCTTCAAGGATGACTTTAAAAAAAGTAATAATTTAGTAAGATTAAATACTTTCCCAAATACACCATATGAAGAAAACTTATAAAGAAGATCATCATCCCAGACTTTATCAAAAGTTTTAGATAATTCAAAAATATTTGCACTTGTCTTACCGCCTCCATCTAATTGCACGGTAGAATCTTTTAGTCACAGCAGATAGCAAGTTTACCGTAGAACTTGAAGATCAAAAACCATGCTGGTTGTTCAGACAGAAAGTTATTAGGCTATTTGGTCAAAGACTCAATGACTTTGCTAGTAATGGAAAGAAGAGTGAACGGACGATATTTGGAAAAATCAGAACGTTCTCAAGTGTATCTAAAAAATGGAACCACATATACCAATTTCCAGCTGTCAGAAAACAAGATTCAGTCAAGCACTTATTAAACGGAGTTCTGGAGAACACTTTTCTATGACAATTACAGGAATGTTATTTGGACTACAAGCTGAGATGATTTTTATTTAGAAATGACTTTATCAACGGAAGCCTGTGTAATTTGGATGTCTAACAATGGGTTAACCTGCTTAATTGAAATGGCAGGAAGAATATGACTATTAGATTCAAGTGTCGAATTTAAAGAAAAGTTCTTTTACAAAAAGTTCTGCCTTATCCCTGGGAGAGATTATAAGATCAGATTATAAGATCAGACCCATGAACTACAGATGGAATGTTCAACTAACTTTTAATAATGACACTGTTAAAGATTTTCCAAAAGTTAAAAGGGCCTAACTTCAGAGATAACCCGGTTGGAAATAAGCTAGCGACAAGTGAGTGACTAGCTAGCTTTATAGCGATTTTCAAGCAAATTTTGTTTGTTATTTTTTTGTTTTTTTAATATCTTTAAAAATTCAATTTTTAGTGTGGAGTCTATTATAGTTATGAGAATAATTGAACTTTAAATATTGCGATTTTGTAGCAATGTGTTGCTAGCAACATAGCGTATCGGAAGATGCGAAATTTAGTAAACTGGGAATATTGGAGCTTAGCATCAGAGCACGTTTTTTCACTGATTTCTTACTATAAAAAAAGGCGTTTGTCCTTAAGAAAGTGATTTTTAAAAAGTGAAAAAAATGTTGTAGCTTAGGGCTTCTTATGTGTCAATGCTCACCAAAAGAACTAAAAGGGACACCATCCGTGCACAACATGGTTTTGTTAAAACTCTGATTTTTTACAGCTGGTGATGAAATCAGCCTCTCCTAGAGTTACCACAGAGTTTGGGAACCTTACAACCGTTCGGCTTTAGAACCATTAAACTGAGCTGTACCAAAAAGAGTTGCATAGCCACTATCGAGAAGGGCACAAGCAAAAAATCTGAGTAAAGTTAAGAAAACCCAGCATTATTTTAGGTAGGAAACAATGTAACACAGGTTTACATCTATGCCAGCCTAATTGTGCGAGGGTGGTAAAAGTTTTTGTCTATTAGGCCTTTTACAAGACAGTAAATGGATGCAGTTAACATCTGTGCAAGATGAGTGTTTTTATCAAGACACCATCTCTATCGTTTACTCAACCAAGAGTCCCAAGGCTTTAAGTCAAAGCAAGAACTTTAAGTCTGAGTTTATTTCTAATAGCCATTACCTGAAAAATCAAACCCAAGGCATAACGTAAGGCAGCAGGAAATGCGAATGGTATTACTGGGTTGCATGTTACCAGTAGCAAGGTGTTCGTGATGATCCTGACCCTCACCTAGTGTAGTTAGAAGAAGTTACTTCCGGTAAGCTGCACTTTAAAACATTGAACGGAATTTTTAGAAACGCATTAGGAAAATTGTTACATCTAACAGAATACAAGAAAACCTGTCGATGAATTTGAATTTAGCATGATATGCTTAAAATACATATTTTGTTAAACCATTGTCCTCACATTTTAGGTAGCTGGGCTAACTTTTTGTGTTATTTTTGTTCCCAATCAAATTTTGCTCCAATCACTTCGTTTTTTTTTAAAGCATTTTCATCTTATGATATAAGTATACTTAAATTTTAAGTTTGCACAACGTCTGAAAGCGTCATATCAGTAACATTAAAAATTTTGGGCTATGTTCCTGCTTAAAACATTCAGACCGATCTATCAGTTGACATAAAAACTAAGCATAAAATCAATTACAGAAGAGAATCACATAAAAAAAAATTAAACCACCTAAAATAATAGCATTACGGACAACACATTAACATAAATACTGTTAACAATTTAGCATTACGGGTAACGCATAAACTTAACATACAACTAATATACATTAAAACACATAAACATAACATACATTACGGACAAAATAAATATATATTAAACATAAATATTGTTAACAAACATAAAAGTAGAAAAGCTGAAAAAAAAATAAGTTTGTAAAAGTCTAATTTGCTATATTTTTATTTTAACTTATTTTTTGCTTAAAAATTATGATGAATATATTGTTATAATTGTGATATTGAATACGTTGTAAAAATCACTATGAATACTTTGTAACAATCATGTTGAATACGTTGTAAAATTCAAAGGTTGTAACAGAAAGTTAAAATAGTTTAAAAATTACAAATTTTATATCAACAATTTTTGCCACTCCATTTTTTAATAAGAATTTAAAATTCACCCGACACGGTAACTCTTTTACTCAACGTGCTAACTCAACAAGTAAATAAATATATGAATTAATATATAAAAGATGTGTCATTAAAAGTTATTATTTTTGTAATTTCTTTAAAAAGCGATAAAATTCTTGTACTTCCGTAACGGATTTAACGGTTTTAACCGTGACATTATTATTGAAAAGCAACGAGAAAATATTTATTATCTTTTAATAATTATTTCTATAAAAATAATAACAGTTATTAATGTCATTATCAATATCATTATCAATGTCATTGATTTATAACAGTTATTGTAACGAATATTATTTTTGATATATAACTGTTATTGTGATGATCATGGTCTACTTAAAATAAAGTATTTTAAGTAGGCTATGGTAATTATTAATAATTTGATAAACACCCGTTTTTGTAATGAATAACTTTGGTAAATAACCGTTATTTATATTATCATTAATTTATAATTATTTATATTATTATTCATTTATAATTATTTATATTATCATTAATTTATAGTTATTTATATCATTATTCATTTATAGTTATTTATATCATTATTCATTTATAGTTATTTATATCATTATTCATTTATAATTATTTATATTATTATTAATTTATAAACGCTATTGTAATAGTTATTAAAAGAAAATTTTTTTTCTCTTTTTGTTTTGAAATTTTCGTTTTTAAAAAAACCAAAAGGCTACATTTAAGTAAAGCTAAACTCGGTTCTGATCTGAAAACTTAATATACGAATTTAGGGTAAAATTAAAAAAAAATAAACTGTTTTTATATGGTAATGCTGGGATGAAAAATAATTACAATAACTTTTGTATCGTTTTGATGAAAAATATTTACAATAACTATTGCGGTATGTTGCATTACTAATTCTAATTCCAATAGCTATTTTATTTTAAAGTATTTAAATTCTTTTTCTACGCATTTATTATTATTTGGGCACTAGAAAGTTCAGAGGCGCCCGTAACGCTCGTGACGCTCGTTTTTAGCAGTCATTTAGTCACCTACATATATAAACTTTATTTAGGGGAGAGTGGGGTAATGGCGAACGCGGGGTAACTCCGAACATGGTCAAAACAGCATTGTAAAAAAATAAATTCGACAATTTTTTTTTACCTGCTGAGAAGGGATCCTATGCTCAGTTCCAGACGTGCAGTAGTGTAATGAAGCTGCGGATGTTGTTCACTATAATTTGATTTTAAATTTTTCTGATAATTTTATGCAACTTTTTTCTTGAGTAACACTCTGTTGTAGCTTCTATGGAAATAAAGTCACTCCTTTTTTTTGTTTTTGTTGCATAATATAGTTTTTAGACTTAGTTATTACAATTAGCTTTTTATTCGCTATTACACAACAGTGCTTGTGATTGCCCCCCAATGTGTTCGGAATTACCCCACGTAGGCAGGGTAATTCCGAACACCAATGGTTTTATTTCTGGCATAAATTTTTATTTTATAATAAGATTTTTAAAAATTCCTTTTGAGGGTTTGTGACTGAGTAGTTAAACTAATTGATAAGCAATAAATATGATCAATTTTGTATAACTGGTGTCTTTAATTCGCATTCCCGCTTAGGTGTTCGCCAATACCCCACTCTCCCCTATATTGAGAAGTCAAATGAAGCTAGGAAAGCCAAAGAAGTATATATATTACATTTACTAAATAAATAATAAATTAAGGGGCGCTCGCGGCACCCGTTTCTAGCAACCATTTACATAAAACAATTTTATTTATTTTGAGTTCAGTAATATAACTGTTTAAAGAACAATTTGTTTAGAATTAACATTAATAATATTCATTCAAAATCATACAAATATATAATTATGTATGTAATTAAATAATTATTTACTATGTGAAGTGAAAAACTTTTTCTTAAAACTTTATTTAAACTGATATTGAAATGTTTCACCCGATGATGTCGTCTAAACTAATCGATTAACTACATAAAACGCGTAGAAATAATATATTTTTGTTATTATAGTTAACTGCTAATAAGAAACAAATTACAGCATTATGCAATCAGAGAACCATTAATCTGGGTAATTACATATTATATGGTCTAAACATGTGAACTACTTTTGTTTTGCAACTATTTTTTCTACGTTTTCAGATCACTCACCTATCAGACCATACTGTTAAATTTTGAAGGTGGGTCATTTATGAAAATTAGGCAGTTTAGAAAATCAAATAAATATTGTTATTTATTTATGTAACAAAATTCTTGTATAACTTTGTAACTAGACCCAAAAGTTCAGTTACTTTATGGAACACGCACAGCCATAAATGCCTCAGGGAAACAAAAGACAAAGTTATACTACAGTAACTTTTTGTTATATTAGAGTAATTATAGAAACAATTGGATAGGTGCCTAGTGTGAAAGCAAATAACTAAGTGAAAGAAATGGTAGCAATTGATCATGAATACATGTCTATCTCCAGCAGTAAAAGAGGAACAATCATTATTATATGTGGGTATACTGGCAAAAAAACTCAAAAATCGTTCTTTAGAGAAATCAATCATTTAAGTTTTCTTCCAATTTGAAACTTTTATAATGTAATGAAATTGTTGACATTAAATACACCATAATGTTAAGTGTTTATTTAAAAAAATATTTATAGCTTTTATTTTTTTTAATTTTAATTAGTAATAACTTTTAGCCTGAATAAAATACCCGTTTTATGACTTAACGTTAAATGTATTTTTAAAATCAGAGAAAAGATAATGTTTCATTCGACTTAGTGTATTATACCAGTTCGTAGAGCGTTGTAAACTTTACAATACTGCATCATTAAGTTAAAACTGCCAATTTTTGACTTAACGTCTTTTGTCAGAATATTCACGATATATAAGTTGTACCCTATTTCAAGGTTAAATAACTCGGAGACTGGACTATTAAAACATTTCTAAGTTTTGACATGACAATAACGTTTTTCATTCCAATAACAATAAATTGTTATTGTTTTATAAAGATGAATTACAATACAATATTTATTGTTATTGCAGTGGGTCATTACAATACCTTTTTTTTCAGCTATTGTTATTGTATTACGAAGGTGTATTGCAATAGAATATTTTTTGTTATTGTATTACAGTATTACAGGAATTGTAAATTACAAGCATTGTCATTGTTTCTGAAAAAAGTTAATGCAATAACAATAGTCATTGTTTCACTTATTGTTTTCATTACAATTACAACAGTCCGAACTCTAAATAGTAATATATAATAGTTTGATATATATATAGTTCTGGATGAGATATTTAGAGTAAATCTGATTATCCAGCGTGCGAATTGGGAAATAAAAAAAATATTCTCGCAGTATTTAAAGTGTTAGTATCAATATTTTTATTTAAATTTAGACAGTTGTCCAGAGAGAGCTATACAGGTTGTAAGCAGAAGCTGGTGTTCCTAGTTTTAATTAGTTTATGTTTTAAGTCGCCCCCGCTTTTTTTTATATTTTGGAATGCGCTCGGTTTATTAAAATGAGATATAAAAATCTATAGGAAAGTCATATTTATAAGGCATTACTTATTTTTAGTATAATTTTTATTTTATAATTTTATATTTTATACAAATATTTTTCAAGGTTTTATATATAAAGGATACACGCACACAGATTAATGTATAGGGGCACCATACTTGTACCCATTTGGTTGAAATTGGTTTTACCAAATTTAAAATCACATTCTCAAGGATGGTCTGATCATGTGGAAGGTTGGGGGAATGGCTTGAAGGTGGTGGGGAATTTGAGAAATTTGATTGTTTTCTTAGGTAGTGTTCTGCTGCTTTGATGCACTCATTGTGGGTATATTTGTTTAACATCTGCTGTTGCCAACCAGTAGTCTTTAGGTATTATGTCTCGATTGGAGAACACGCACGTAGTTGATTGGTGGTGCCCTTAAAGTAGACTGGTTGTCTTTCTTCTAGGGGTTAAACGTATTCTGTGACGAATTTGGAAAGATTATCTGTGGGTTCTTTAATTCCCTAGAAAATTGGGTAAAAGGATACTTCTGTTTTGTGTGTTTTTGGTAGTCCGTAGAATAAAGGGAATTGATATAGGTTTTTTGGTCTAAATTTCTCTGCTGTTTTTTCATTTATTGAGTATTTTCAATTAAAAATATATTTCATTTATAATTAAAAACATGCTTCGCATATTTTCAATTAGAAAGTTGACCTTGTTGTTTGCATGTTGAGAAGGGTCATGGTGTAGTCGCTTGTATGCATTACGATCCTCCAACATGCTAAAGACCTTGAGTTTGTAGCCATTAGTGTTCATTATGCAGATATCCCCTCCTTTGTCAGTATGTTTGATTGTGGTTCCTCGTTTTCTTTCTAGTGATTTAAGCGCTTTGAGGTCTTTCTTCCTCACATTACTGATTTGGTTTCCTTTTCTTTATCCAATACTAATTTTAGTTTTTTTCTAAAATTATAAAATATCTTAAGAATTTTTTACGTTGAGTACATTGTTTGTAAGATTCATTGGGAGATATTGATGATTCCTTAGTCTGCAAAGCGTTTCTCAAATTTCTTTGTTTTCTCTCTCATTGCTCCTTTGTATTCCCTGACGTTTTTGTTAATTTTTTATTTGGTTAGGAAAAGACTGCGTGTCCACAGTTAAATGTTTTTTGTTGCGTTGGATGAAGTATACATTTTGTTAGGTAAAACCTGAGATGGAGTAATAGATTGGTTAATCATTATTAAGATAAATATTTTTTTTTAAAGAGTAATTTTAGCAAATCTATTATAGAGATAATCACTCGACATTATAGAGATAATCACTCTTTTTAACACCCAAAAAACTTAAGATTTGTTTTTCTATTTTTGGTACATTTTGCTGCTTTTGATCAACGTTTGTTTCTAAACTAGAACCGGACGCTAACTAATTTTTTAATCGCGGTTTTTCTCATGATGCTTTATTATAATTATTATTTTTTTAATATAAAAAAAGCTTTTAATGAAGTGGATGTATGTCTAAGCATATATGTATGAAGCTGTAGGAACTTTGGAGTCGTATGTTGGGTTTGGACGATGCAGGAGTCAGGGTTGGGTTTGCTCCGATTATCTAAACTTTTTGCAAGTTATCCTCATTTGACACCAGTATCAACATACAAGAAATTTGAGTATGCTTTATGGCTCTTAGTTACCTACTTTGAACAACAAAATTACTGGGCACTCGCCAAAAATACGAAATTTCTCCCCAGGCCCCCGATGAAAAAAGTTACTTTTTACATTTTTGGAAAAAAGAAGAATCTTCTTATGGTAAACAACAACAAAATTCTGAAGATGTGTTGCGAAGTCTTGGAGCATATTCCTATTCTCCGTGAATAGTTGGCATTCTAAAAAACTACAACAGCAATTGCTTAGAAGGAGTTAACTAGTTGCAACTCCTAAAATTTAATATTTTTTTGATTTGACGAAGTTCTGCTCAATGTAATTAAAAAAAAAAGTTGTCCAATCGTATTCTAATTGCGTAAATCGTAAAACAATACAACCAGTGCTTTTTTGCTATCATGTAGATAAATCTCAATCAGCTAAAAATTGTTTATGGGTCATTTCAACCTTTCATCAACATTACATACAGCCAAAATAGTAAAAACAAGTTTTTCAGGCCCTTGGAAAAAAATTAGCTCTCCAACCCGTATTCCTTTTTTTTCATGGAATTTGTTTGTTTTTCAGTTTTTTAAAATTTCTTGGAAGCATGGGAGGCGTTGCAAACAAAATAGTAGAGATATAGTACTCTATTAGGTTTCATTTTTAATGGCCACTTCCGTTACCGCAGAAAATTTGATCATTCGTGGAAATCGATCATTCGATTGTCATTCGTGTTTTTAAGCTGTATACGATTTTAAGTTGTATTTATTTGCAACAGGAGTAACAGAAGATTTGCAAATAAAGAAAAAGTAATATTGTAAAATAATATAATATATAAAATAATAATGTAAAATAATAAAATAATGATATAATAAGTAATATAATAAAATACAATAAAATAATAAGCAAAGTATTGGCAAAGTAAAAAAGCAAAATGTATTTAGTATGGAAAAGAAATAGAAAAAACTTTAAAAGACAACGATACCCTTATAAAAAAAACCCGATGAACTTCCAGCGAAAAAATGTTTCAAAACCCAGCGAACTTCCATTGATCTTTCCTAGCTATCTTTCATCTTTATATACAAAAAGTGGAAGTTTAGCGAATTCGCTGGTATTTTATTTTTTAGGGTATATTTTTTTAAAACGTTTTTAAACATTTTAAATATTTAAAACCGATAAGCGTGAAATAAGACAGATTAAGCATAGAAAAATAAAAATGTTTAATATAACCTTTATTTAAAAATATCGATATTTAAAATAGAAATACAATGTATAAATAATAAACTACCTTAAGTATGAATACAAATTTTCATAAATTTTTAACAAGAAAATAAAAATTAAATTCACTAATATTAAAGTTAAATGTTTTTTTTTATTGACTTTGGCTCAGATTTTGTTGAGAACGATGATGTAGGCTTGTTGTGGATCTTTGCTATACATTACGCTTGTTTCTTTATTTAAATATAGAAATCGATCGAGATAATTATCTCGATAGTGTTTATTTGATGCATTTAAATGGTTTACATTTATTTAAGCTAAAATCACATTTTTTTTTCTATTTTAACAATTTAAACGAACAAAACAAAAAATTATAGTTGTATTTTTATTTTTTTGTTTTGATAGAGATTTAAATCATCAAACATAATCTACAAAAAAATTTAATAAAGCAAAATCATTTTGCATAAGCTTACCCGAGCTTGTTTGAAAAACTCTCATAAGTCGAGAACCAAAAGGTTGTACGTACATTTTTTGTTTTCGAATAAATGCAATTTGTTTACTTTTCCTGATAAATTATCTAAACTTTTTTAAACTTTATTTATTAGGATATTTTAGTATATTTTGAGGCGAAAAAATCATAAATGAGTTCAGCGGACTGTTGGTTCTCAAAACAAAGTTATCAAAACAAAAAAAAATTAAAAAAATCGCAAGTTCGTCTTTTAAATAGTACTTGACGCATTCTTTTCCGTTTGGGTCTTCGGAGCTAAAAAAAAATGATACAATATATAAAAGACATATATAATAATTCTATAAAAACATATAAATAAATAATATATAAAATAAACAGTAAAATAGAAAGCAAACATAAAACAGTATAACAGGTAAAAACATAAATAACTTTAAAAAGCAAGGATGAATTATAAAAACAAAAACATATAAATATATAAAAAATTATTCATTACTTTAAAATAAAAAAATTTGATTGGTGACAGTAAAACATAAACTTAGCCAAACTTGTGTCAATAAAAGTTAGTTACTATTAGAGATTATACGGTAATCAAAATAATTAATACTAAAAAAATATTCTAAAACAATAATAACAAATAAAAGACATAAATTAAAAAAAAAGATCAGGCGAAAATCACAAACAAGTTGAACTTAAAAAATTCTATTATTTATTGTTTTTGTATGAAATAAAATAAAGACATGGTAGACTTAACAAAATTATGTTATTTATAAATGATGAAAACTAAAGATATAAAATTATACGAAATTTACATGAAATTTATTTTAATAAATTCTAAATTCCTAATACTAACTTACCGTATGTAACAATTACTTACAACACTTACTGTATGTAACAATTACTTACTGTAACACTTACCATTAAAAGCTTACCAACCACACATATAAAGTTACCCTTCTCAATGAGGCCTTCATCTCAATTAGTAAGTTTTGTGTATCTTATATCAGTCTCTTTGTTATTTACAAGAAAAGCCCTGTTAAGCACAAATGTATCATATTCACCAGAGACAGTTCCGTTGCAAGACCATTGAATAACAGCAAACTTAGACGTTACGAATACTAAGACTTACATAAATTTAAAGATTACAAATAAATACATAATTTTGAAAATTTTTTGAAGTAAATTATAAGTTGCTATTAAATCTTATACCTCATTAGCAACGTATAGTTATAGATGTATAATACATAAATTTATAGATGTATATTAATAAGACTTCAATTATTTAAAAATTGTGACAATATATAAGCAATTAAGTATATTGTAACAGAAATTGCAACAGTGTAAGGAGACAGTAGATTAAATGAAAATTATCCTATTCTAACCAGTACCATCCTTCTGAAATAACAACACTCTCATGTAGAAAATTGAATAAAATGACTTAGGTAAATTTAAAAAAAAACAGTAACCCAGTAGTAATAGAAAATGTAAATATCAATTTAATAAAATAAAAAAAACAATTCTAAAGAAAAACAATTTTTTTAAACCAGAGGTTTTTACAAAATTGATGAGCCATCATAAACTGTTGAAAGTTGCATATAATTTTTTATCACAAATATAAAATATAACAGTTCACCTAAAAAATTACAATTCACAAAAAAAAAATTACAGTTAACCAAAAAAATTGTGGTTAACCAAAAAAAGGAACAGGTCACCAAAACAGAATTATGTAAACAGCTCACAAAAAAAATTACAATATTACAAACAAATCATCAAGCAAAGATAAAAAGCAATAATAATACAAATAGTATTACTATAGAAAGAATAATTATAGAAGAGTTAAAAAGGGCATAAATCAGGAGTACTAACAACACAACCTTCAACCAAAAAAGCCTTTTATATAATTTGCTCTATAATATTTGCTATAATAGATAGACATTCTGCATAAGAATATATAAAAATATCCTAAGCTGCGTTTGGACTTGTTTTTAAAAATTTAACACAAACAAAAACATTCATCTCAAGCATAAAAAAATATTCAATACTACAAAATGATCCAAAAGTAAGTTTAACAAATGAGTTACTATGACGAACATTCTTATGACGAATATGGTAAATCTTTTTGGCAATAGAAACTTTGCAATATTTTTGAATTTTAAAAATATTCTTACCTAAATAATAATCAAAAAACAGTTTCTCACAATAAGGAATATTATAATTACAGCCTTAATCTAAAACTTTAATAGAGCCAATAATATCTCCTTTAGAATTAAAATTATGAGAACATAACATGTCATCCAAAAAGTCAATGCAATCTTTGTCTATAATATTAGAATTAGAAGTTTGAATGTTACATGAAGTTAAATATGAAAATCGATCTATTACTTAAGTAGATATATCTTAAGTACCATTTAAAAGAGAATAATGCAATAATAATATAATGCAATAATAATATAATGCAATAATAATGCAATTAAAATTTTCAAACTAATGAGTAAGATAATAAAAGCCTCCATAAAAGATTTTTTTTTAAACAACTTTGCTTCCAACAAGGCTGCAAGCAACCACTAATTAAAGTTGGAAGTTACTGTAAGAGAAAAGATGAAGATTGTAGAGCAAGATAACGATTGACGGACGACTTAAAGAATTGCAAATTATATGAATCAGAAAAGTAAGATGAAGAAAGCGAATTCCAAAGAACTGATGTTTGAGGAAAAAAACTAGACGAATAAGCGCTTTTGGAGCACTTAGGAACAGTCACAGAAAAAGGATGACACTTAATTGAATGACGAGTAACACGAGAATGAATTTTAGTAGATGGCACAAGAGACACTAGCTCTTTAGAGCAGTGCCCATTATAGTATTTGTGGAAAAGAGAAAGAGAAGCAATATTACGACGATGTGATAATGGTTGGAGGTTGGCTGCAAGACCAGGTCCAACTATGTTTACAATGCGTTTTTGCACCTTGTCTAAAAGAGAAAGGGCATCATTAGAAATCCGCCCCAGATAAGGCAACAGGATTCCATACAAGACTAGATTTGAGATTTATAGAGATAGAGAATAGAATCCGAAGTAAGAAAGTGACGAGCTCGATAAAGAGATGCAACCTTAGCAGATGCTAATTTTGCAACTGATTTGATATATGGTTTCCAAGAAAGATTGGAAGTAAGAGTTAATCCAAGAATATGAAGAGTAGAAGACTCATCGAGTACATCACCGTTCATAAATATAGGAAGGTCTAAATTATTGAGATGAATATTGGCTGAAAAAATTGAATTTTATCTGTATTGAAGTTCACCAGCCACTGTGAGCCTCATGCTGTAGCAGAAGTGAGATCCTTTTCAAGCTCAAATGCCCCCTCCAAGCATTTAGAGAGTGTTGGCTTCTTATCACGACAAGAATAAATGGTAGTATCATCAGCAAACAATGCCACCTTTAGATGTGAGAATATCTGGAAGATTGTTAATGTAAATTAAAAAGAGTATAGGGCCAAGGTTATAACCTTGAGAAACCCCTGAAGTTACAGAATAAAAAGAAGAATGCTGACCATCGAGGACAACTTTTATACTACGATTGGAAAGGAAGATTTCAATAATCTTAAAGATGTTACCAGATACACCATAAGAAGAAAGCTTATGGAGAAGACCAGCATGCCAAACTTTATCAAAAGCTTTTGAAATGTCGAAAGCGATGGCCTCAACCTCTCCACCTTTATCTAATACACGATAAAACCTATCAGTTATTACTGTTAGCAAATCAGCTGTAGAAGATCGAAATCAATATTGATGGTCAGAAAGTAAGTTATTAGATTCAAGATGAGAAAATAAGTGTTTGTTAATTAAAGATTCAAAAACCTTGCTTACGGTAGGAAGAAGAGTAATGGGACGGTAATTAGACAAATCGGGTCGCTCTCCAGAATTTTTGAAAATAGAGATAACAAATCCCGCTTTCCAGCAGGCTAGAAAACAAGACTCTGATAAGCACTTGTTGAATAGTTTTGAAAGTATAGACGACAGCTCTGGAGAACACTTCTGCAAGACTATAACAGGTCTGTTGTCCGGACCACAAGCTGTAGAAGAGTCTATACAGGAAATCACTTTAGATACAGAAGCTGAAGTGATACGAATGTCAAGCAATGGATCAACCTGTTGGGTTTTGGCGTTAGACAAAACCTTTTTACAATGGTTTCTAGCAGTAATAAACAGACCTCTGTTTTCTAGAGAATTGTTTTGCTGATAAATATGGAAGTAGCGGTTTCGATTGGCAATCACAGCAGCACAGTGCAAAGAAAATTATGGAGGAGAGTGAGGCTTGACCTGGAATTGTCGAGAGGGAACAAAATATTCCAAGCCAGCCTGAATCCATGAAGTTATATAAGAAGCACATTTGTCGACAGGAAGACAAAAGATTTCTACCCAAGGGCCATCACGAAGAAAATCACGGAAAGAATCCCAGTTAGCTTTACTGTAGTTGTAAGAGGTAAAATAATATGGGGGTTCAGGTAATGAAGAAGATTGAGATATTAGTTTTAAATAGATCAAACTGTGATCAGAAGCACCTAAGGGTGAATGTGGAAAAACTGAGCACTGACTAGGATCAGAAACAAGACATAAGTCGAGTAGAGAAGGTAAATGATTCATGTTGTCTGGAAAGCGAGTTGGAAAGTTGACTATTTGAGTTAGAGAATGAGAAAGGCAAAAGTTAAGGGCTTTAATGCCTGCAGAATCACCGAGACTAGAGCCAAGCCATTCAGAGTGGTGAACATTAAAGTCACCGACAACAGCAATATTAGCTGATGGATAAAGAGAGAGGGCTTCGTCAATATGATCAGAAATAACATCAAAAAGAGTGCAGTCTTGAGATGAAGGAGAGGAATATAGAACAAAAAGGAAGCCAATAGAGTAAAGTGGTGCTAAACAAAAGCACATAAAATAATAGTCTGTGGATTTAAACCTATTTTCACAACAAATGGGTGAATTCTTACAAATGTAAATGCCCAGGCCAAGCATGTGACTATTGGAGTCTTTACGAATTAAAAGATGATAACCATCAACACTAAGATCCCAAGATGAGACAGCTGAACTCAAATTAGTCTCACAAAAAGCAAGTAGGTCTGGTGAACTTTGCAAGAGATAAGACTCAACAGAAGAAAAGTTACTTCGAAGACCACGAATATTAGTGAATGATTGGTTTAGAGAACTTGGTGATGATGATGGTTTTTTGTGTTTTATAGTTTTTGGTACTATCTTCATTTTTAAATTTGATTGAAGAATTTGACTCAAAGCATAGATAGTATTCAGAACACTGCTTAACAGCCCAAGCAATTGCCTCATTACTACTAATAAACCCTAAGCCGTAATAAAGGGCTCCAAATGTGGCCTCCGCAATGCACACCAAAAGTGCAAACAGGGAAACTATCCATGCGCAATATGGCACTGTTAATACTTTGATATTTTTCAGCTGTTGATGGAATCAGCCTCTCTGAGAGCTACCACAGAGTTCGAGAAACCTGACTACCAGCCGGCCTCAGAACCATAAAACTGAGTTTTAGAGCTGTACCCTCATTAGGAGATAATAGAATTCATTACCCTCATTTGGAGATAATAGAATTTATTCATAGATTAGGAGATAATAGAATTCATTACCCTCATTAGGAGATAATAGCACATGAGAGAAGATTAAGTAATTGGTGCACATTATATTCTCTTTAAGATTTATAAGTTTTTCATGCCATGACGACGAACAGTGTCTACTCTTGTGAATGTGGCGGCAGCAAGCCGATGTACACGTTCTATGTTGATTCTTTTAATTGAAAACTCTATCCAATTTTTAAGTTTGCCTAGGTTTTCAGCTTGCCAGTTTTTGTTGTACACTAATCTCTTAAGTTCAGATCAAAAATCTTTAATTGAACGAAATTCTGGCACATTAGCAGGATTATGCTCTTTTGGTACTCTTTTGGCAAATAATACGACTAAGCAAGATCAGGCCAAAAAACAATATTGTCATTTTTATGATGTTTTTCAATGAATTTCTCCAATCTAACAAGACATTTTGAAATATACACATCTTCATTGACTGCTTGGCCTGACGGAGCAATGTACTGCTGCGAGATTCCATTTGTAGAGAATGCAATCCAAACAAGTAATTTTGGTCCAAATTTGTCTTTTCTTTTTAACCTTACATCATTTGATGCTGCATTTATGTCAAAAGAGTAAAATTCAGCATTTCCAGAAATATTAGTGTTGCTTAAATAAAAATACGATTCATCGTCGATAATAACAATTTTTTTTCCGAAAAACTGAAACCAACCTGCGGCACTTTGGACGAAGCTGCTTTTTGAGCCGGTGTTCTTTTTGGTGTTTTAGTTTTTTTACAATAACGAATGCTAGTTTTTTGGTGAATAATTTTGCATATGTACGGTTTGTGATACATGAAATCGTTTTGCAAGACCATTTTGAAATACCATCCTTTTGATCAATCGATTTTTTATTGCACTTTATCTCTTTTGCAGGCATCTTTATTGCTTTGCGACCATTTCCGACTTTTCTTTCTCGTCCTATATTGTTCCCCTTTCTTTTAAGTCTATTATAAATAGTAGATTTTGGTATGTTCTCCACTCAAAAATGATTTACAATAAAGTTTTTGTTGTCATCCCGATGGAAATCCAAAAATGCGTACACTCGTTTTCTAAGGGAGTCTTCGTTATTAGCTTTTTTTTTCATTTTTAATTATTCCTAAACAAATTATTTTTTATTAATACATTTAAAAAATTAAATTTGCAACAAAATAGAAGTGATTGCAATTATATAAAATTTTTCCTTTGTATTTTTATATTTACACAAACTTTGTCCAAATTTTTACTTATAATATGCTATATTCAAAAGATCTGAGCCAGCGATGCAGAGTAGAAGGGCCCAAAGATAAAGCTATTTCATTGATTGGTTTAGATCTGATAAATGTTGGGTTATTAAGTTCACTGCTCTGCCAATTTGGCAACCTTAAACAAGATAATATTTAATATTTAAGCTTGTAAACTATTTTTTAAACTGGGTTGAATTTAATTAATTTATTATTACCTTAGATCTTCTGCTTCTATCACCTAAATCTTCCCAGTTCTTGCACTTTCTACCTGGACCTGCTGCAAAGTTTTTTTGTCAAAAGTTAGATCTTTTTCAAAACAAGTTCGTTCGTGTTCTAAAAGTCTAGGGAAGGTTCTTGAACGTTTCCGCAACTTTGATTGGAATTTACATTTAAATATTATTAGAGTTTTCTTTAGATTTTTTATTTCAAGTTTGTCAATATTTTCCTAAGTATAAACCCTCCTGTCTACAAAACTCACGTAGGAGAGCCTCGAGTAAATTATCATGATTTCTGACTCTTGAATTATAGGAACTAAATGGATTCTTTTCATGTTGAATGTAAGCAACGAACTATTGTTAGTTATTTCATACGCAAGTTTTAATTTTGAAACATGCACTATGCCATCAAATGTTGCATATTTTGGTTTTTGAGGTTTGATAATTGCCACCTTCTGCTTGAGCATGAGTTTTTTTACTGATAGAAACTAAATGTATTATTTGTGTGATGAATGTAAGTAATGAACTATTGTTCGCTACTTGATACGCAAGTTTTAATTAAAAACTGAAAAAAGAATACAAAAAAAACGAAATATTTAAAAGGTCTTATTTTAATTGGGGCAAGTTGGGGCAAATGATTTTTATTTTTTCTGCTTTCATGTATACCTATTAATGGAAAAATTTTAAAACTACCATGGAATCTAGTGGAATCTTCTAGTTTTTGAACTAAACTCATAATTAAACTAATTTAAAAAATCAATTTATGACACATTTTTTAGATCTTCGTAATGAATATCTAAAATTAAAATTTATAGTCAAAAATGTTGTAAATAGTTTTCAAACATCTTAAACATATGACTTCAAATTTAACTTTGAACTGTTTTAAAATTAATAGAGTGACACTAAAGCAATACTTTTTTGAACATGTTTTCCAATAAATAAAACAAAATAAGTCTCGGAAAAAGGCGTATAAAATGGTGAAATCTTAAAAATTTTTTACAAAAAAATTAATTATTGCCTTTTAGTGGTATTTAATTACCTTATAATTTAAATAACTATTTTCTATCAACAGCTTTTTATAGGGGGTATTTCGCCGTTTTTTATGGATTTTGACTCACTGTGTGACACTTTTGATTATTGGAAAACAGCGCTAATGTCCACTAAAGTTTTAGATCACTGGAAATAAAATGACGTTTTTGTTAAACTTTCAGTGAACTTCCAGCGAAGTCGTAAAACTTGCGGAAAACCCCAGGGTTGCCAGGTTAAAGGTATTTTTTTCGGCAAAAAGCCAGAAATAAATAAAAAATAAACCAAAAATAAACTAGAACAAATTAAAATAAAAAAGAAGTAAAGTAGAAATGTTTTTTTAAAGAATTTATTTGGTTAAGTATTAATCTCTAAAACATTGAATAAAGTTCCGCCGATACGAGAAGGTCGTCTTCATTTTCGCATGCATCTGTTGCGTAAATTTCATTTCCGACCTTTGAAATCACTGATTCGGGAATGTTAAAGTCTTTAAAACAAATCTTTTGGCTCATTAATAAAGATTTCATGCGAATGACTGCATCTAATACTTGGTTTGACATTCTGTTTCTCTGTATGATTTTTACATAGGTGACCTGTGAAAAAGCTCTCTCGACAAAACAGTTAGAAACAGGAACAAATAGACAAGCAAGGCAGTAGTTGGAAATGTCGCAAAAAGCGGGATGCCCAAAAATGTCGACATAGCTCCTTAAAGATATCCAGAAATCAGTAGTATTTTTAGTCCATTCAAAGATACTGACTTTTCTGTATTGGATTTCAATTTTTTGACTTTTTGTACCCATTAAGCGAGGAAAAAGCTTGTCAAATCTTTCTCCATTGGAGACAGATTTGACAAGCCGTGAAAAGTTGATCTGTTCTCTGAAAGTCTTTTTTCAAGCTCGGTCATAGCCCTCTGGAGAAAATTACGACAGCGAATTTTTACATTTTTGACTAATTCTAAAGCATTTAGTTTTGCATTTGGAGGTTGCCCTTGAATGTAAATCTGGCACTCTGAGGAGAATTTGGCCCCAAAATCAACACACTGAAGAGGGAGTACAAAGCCCATGGTATTAAAAACACGCTGCTTTAAGCTTTTGAGATGCATATTTTGCTCATTTATTAGATTTTCTGGATCAACATTTAACCCTTGAAAGAGAGAGTTTAGGCGCTCAAACTCTTGAATGACTGGAGTGAGAAAAACAACATAGAGGTAAAGGGTGCAGTCTGGCAATATTTGGCTTATTGAAGAGGTTTTGTAACGGACCTCAGAGTTTGCATTCATTTCAGCACAAATGAAGAATGCTTTTAGTTCTTGCTAGTTCACAAGCAAGTTATAAAAACACTCTCCTCAAACCAACTAACAAGATTAGTGCGACAGAGGCTATAAAAAGTTTGTTCAGATGCAGCAGAGCTTTTTTTTACCCAGGTAAATTCTTTTTCCCACTCACTTCGATAACTAAGAGAGTTTTCATATAATTTTTTGATTGGCATTGTCAATTTAAAGATGGTAATTAATAACAAAAAATTAAGTATAAGCTACTGATTATTAAACTTAACAACCAATAGATCAGATCAATTTTTGAATTAATTATTTTAAGAAGAAAACAAAGATTAATTAGTTGTTATTTGAGTAGTAACAGTTACAAAATTTTCAATCTCCGCAGAGACATTATAAACTCGTTTTACCTTTTTTAAGTAAAGTATTTCGCTTTAACTCGTCTTTATTTTTAAGTTAAAATTTGATCCTTTACTGCCTCAACGACATTTAGAAAATCACAATATTCAACTTGTTTTTCTAATTGAGAAGCAAAACTTACAGTACTTTCTCCTTCATTTTACTTTGTGCTCGGAAAAATCTATTGTTCATACGCGATATTTTTTCTTGATTTGAAAAATTGATCAAGTTTTTCACACATGACATTGTGTCGATCGTTACCCTTACAAAAATTTTTTTTTTACTCATTTTCGTTCTTTTTAACTTTTCATTCATATTTTCATTCATTTTTGTTTATTTCGCTCTATTTCACTTTTTTTATGAAACAAAAATCTTGATTAAATTGACTTAACAAAAAATAAACCAGAATTAAACCAGATTTAATAAAATAATCCGAAAAGAAAAAAAAGAACCAAACACTTTTAAAAAAAACAGATTTAAACCAGATTTTCTAAAATAAACCAGGAAGAAAATTTCAAGCAAAACCTAAAAAAAACAAAACAGATTTGAGAAATCTGGCTTGAAAAAAACCCAGATGGCAACCCTGCAAAGCCCAGCGAGCTCGGTGAATTTCCAGTGATCTTTTACATTTCCAGTGAACTTTCATTGGAAGTTCGCTGGGTTTTTTTTGTAAGGGTAACGATCAACACAATGTCACGTGTGAAAAACTTGATCAATTTTTCAAATAAAGAAAAAATGTTGCGTATAAACAATAGATTTTTATGAGCACAAATTAAAATGAAGGAGAAAGTACTGAAAGTTTTGCTACTCAATTAGAAAAACAAGTTGAATATTGTGATTTTCTAAATGTCGTTGAGGCAGTAAAGGACCAAATTTTAACATAAAAATAAAACAAAATCTACTAAAAGATAGGAGCATAAACTTTGAAAAAGTGTTGAAAATGGTCGCATCGTAGAAACATCAAAACAACAATAAAAAAAAACAAAAACAATTTACAGAAGATATCGACAATTTACAAAAGATATCGTTTTATTTGCCATTTGAAAACATTACCCTTTACAAAAAAACAAAAACATGCAATAGATTTGAGGTCAGAAGCTAACCAAAGTTGAAAGTGACCCTGACCCCCTGGTATAGCCTTGTTCTCGCTCAGCCTTTTTAGATGACTGCCCTCCTAAATTTACAGCCATAGGCCTAAAAATATCTTATCCGGCACTGACCGAATGAATTTTGGATTTATGTTAAGTTTGTAACGGAAGCATTCAGCATTGGCAAATATTTTGACATAGGTTGAACCGACGTAGTTGTTTTAGCAGTATAGTTTTATATAGTAAGGAATAGTAAGGTAGTAGTAACTAAGGTAGTCTTTTTTATTAATACCAGCGCAAAATAGCGCACGTTGAACTAACGTTAGCTTCGGAAAATATGTATACAATTCTTGTAATGATTTTACATATGTTAGCCCAACCTATATGAACTTGCTGGGATACTATGTTTAATTTAATTTTGTTTAATCTAACTTTTTTTAATTTAACTTTGTTTAATTTATTTAATGAATCACACTAGTCTTAAAAACCTTCTGGGTTTACTATTTTCATTTAAAGAAAAATCAGGTTTTAACTTTTTAATTTTTTCATTTAAATAATAAGAAGGTTTAAGCACAACTTGCAGTTTAGGAATATACTAGGAATATGACTATTATCCCCTTTTTTTTTTTTTTTTTTCGAAGCTTTTGTGCAAGAATCAAAAATGCTAGTTGTAAATGCTAGTTGCAACTTTTAAAAAATGTCACGCCCCAAGTCATTTTTCTTCCTAAATTTATCAAGTTGGATCTCAAAAGAAAAGTAATTTTATAGAAAGTTAGAAAAAAAGGTAAATATAGGTAAATCAAACAATTACTTCAAGTTACCATAATAATTATTTTTAATTGCTATATTCTAAATTAACCATCAGAAATTGCAAATATTCTTCGATTTAAACAAACTAACAATCTATTCAGTTATTAAAAAATATAAAAATGATTTGGCCATAGAACGGCAATTAAAGTATGATTCTAGAAACAAAAAATTAACAGAAGAATCCAAGGTACTAATCAAAAATTGGATTGATAGTAGTTGTGGAATAACTCTTAAGGAAATTAAACAAAGACTTTTTAAACAAAAATCCATTTCAGTAAGTCATTCTACTATAGCAAGATGCATTGATAGTTTTAATTATACTTTGAAACGTGTTCACAATATTCCAGAGAGGAGAGATTTTGAAGACGTTATTAATAAAAGAGCTACTTATGCAGAAAGATTCATGAACATTTTGTCTTCTATGAACGACAATAAAATATATTTTATTGATGAAGTAGGATTTAGTCTTTCAATGCGAATTAGTACGTTCATTAGCTGGAAAGAAGGGCACACAAGCAGTGACCAATATTTGGTCAAGAAATATTTCCGTCTGTTGTGCAATGGACAAAAACGGAATTTTGAAATATGAAGCACAAACAAGAGCATTTAATAACTTAGTACTGAAACCTTTTTATATTCTATTCGTTTCGTATTAGCACAATGAGCTGTTAATGAAGTTGTTGGGGCTACCTTAATTTCAGACAATGTTCGTTTTCATAAAGTTGCTGTTGTTTAAGATGAAATAATACGTGCTGAGCATTCTTTGAAGTTTTTACTTCCATATTCTTCCTTTTTAAATCCTACTGAAAATATATTTTCTGAATGGAAACAGTTTATTAGAAAATTTTCGTCTAGAACTAAAGAAGAACTGCTCGAAAAAACATAAAATGGTGCATTACTGGCAAACTGTAATAATTATTTTGGGCAAGTGCTCAGGTATATGATTCCGTGTTCAAGAAGTGAACCGACTAATGAAAAACAAACTTACTTTAGTATATTTTTATTTTTATTAGACGAGTATTTGCAATTACAATATTTTATATATGATAAATTTTTGTTTAAACTTTATCAGCTCAGATTAAAACAACTAGGAACTTTAGTTCCTGCAATTTGAAAAAAAACAATAACAAACCAGTCAAAAAAGCAAATAGATTCAAACCGTCCTGAATTTGATTGTATAGTACTTTAGGTGGTTCACTTTTGGTTCTTGTTTTGCCATAAATGGTCAGTTTTATAAACATAACCAGAGACGATTTGACCAGAGGCACTAAATATGATTAAAGTAACATAATATGTTGTAGGATTGCTAAAATTTGCATATTTGTAAAAACTATGAATTTTTCATGAGTTTTAAAATTAGGGTTTTAAACCTGATTACAAAAAGTGGCAACTTGCATCCAGAGAAAAATTAATAATATTTTTTATGGTAAACCATTATTGTTACCATAAAATTTGAAAACTGGCACTCAATATAATTTATATACTGACTTGTATCAACTTTTTTTTTTTTGTATTAACGTGGGGTAGTAGTGAAATAAAATGTTAAACAAAAACAAGTTTAAATATGAATAACAGCACTTTCTACAAATTTAATTCAACACAATATTGAATGTACACACAAATATTATATCCTAGTGAGCACTCGTTGTCCGGGGGGCGGGCTTCGGACGTCTCCCGGACGTTTCCCGGACGACGCACGCCCACTATAAGTGTATGTATATACATATTTACACTTATTAATTATATATGCATAGATAAATATATCTATATATATGTACATTTATATATACATAAGATATATGTACATTTTTTTTGTTATGTAGGTGCCCCAAGAACCCTTGTCACAGAGCACCGCGGAAGTACATTTTACCAGGAAGTTCACGTCTCCTTCCTTACCGTGACGCGAAATATATATATATATATTTTTTTTCTTTTTTCTTTTTTTAAGGAACGATAAAAACCAATAAGTAATGTAAAATTTAAATAATCAAAATGTACACTAATTTTAATACTTAGATGTTTAAGGTTTTAATATTTTCATATAAGTTCTTTTCATAATAACAACTTAAAAAAAAAAAAAAAATATTTGTATTCAAAGTTACCCCGCTATTCAAAGTAACCCCATTATAGTAAAGGTGAGTTTCCTTTTATCCGTTTTTCTACGGGAACGGGAAAAAAAAGAAAAAAATAATCACGTGAGTAATAAAAGTTTTAATTTGTCTGAAGCAAAACTGCGCATGCTCACGTGATTATTTGTTCGTTCCTTTTCCCATTCCTGTAGAAAAACGGATGAGTGGAAACTCACCTGAACACTTTTTAAACATATTTCTGTTTAAACATATTTTTCCCTCTTATTACAACATGATAAGTAAAATATAACAATGAAATATTTTCAGTCATATGTATACTGTGACGTTAATCTATTGTCTTAAAAACAAGAACAATACAGAAATAGCGTTATTAAAATACTAAGTATAGATTTTTTAAAAACCTTCTAGCCAATATTTTTAGCTCTTTTAATTATTGAAAATCTTTGCCATATTTTAAGGAACTTTATTCCAGTCATTTTATTTATAAGTTTTATTCGTTTTTCTTATGATAAGCAACTTCATTATTCTTATAAAGTTTGGCATATACTTTGTACTTCTTTATAATTTACTTTATTTTTTAAATTAAGCCGTTTAGAACATTTAGTTACACCAGTATTAAACACAATAAATGTACTGGAATATAATCACATAAGATTAAAGCGTCCCAATATGGAGATGAATAGGTATTATACCTAGTGAGTTGAGAAAGATTGATCGTTTACAAGGTTTGTTTTGAAATAAAAAATATCATACTTACCAAGAACATTTTAAAAGTCTATTTAAATAGCTCGAAAGCCGGATAAAAATATTTTAGAATAATATAAGAACATCGACTCCCTTACACCTTAGACCTATTTCCTTTAATAAAACTTTTGAAACTAATCAAAACTATTCACATACGTTAACCAAACAGTTAAACGAATGTAAATTAAAGTTTTTTTGCATTTATGATTCTTCTACGAGTTGTTAGAGACTTTAGTTTAACGAGTTATCTTTACATTCAGTAACACATCAATGATAATAATTAAATTTTTAAACTCTCTTTGTATTTATTTAATTAATCTACTATAGTTATAAATAAATTTCTAATATATGATTAAAATTTAACAATGAAATAAACCAAACATATAATACTCGACATAAAATTTTAAAAAGTTATCTTGAACATTCAAGCTTATTTTATCTTCAACATTGAAGCTTATTTTCATTGGTCGAACTATATGCGAATAAATTTAAATTATTTGATTTAGAAATATATATTTAGAAGTTATGTATTTTAAAAAACTGCATACTGTAGAATTTTTTATTTTCAATTTTATTTTAGAAATTAACAATAGTTCATAGCTTAATATTAGATATGTTTTTAATATTTTATGCAAATAAAATATTATAAATTAATTTTAGCTTGAAATTTAAAAATTCAAAATTTATATTCAATTAAATTTTTAATTAAAGTTCAAAACAAACTAATAGTAACTTATTTCTAGCAATTATCGTTTTTAAAATCCGACCAATAAAAACATGCCTATTATAAAGTAAGTCACGAGTGTACAACACATTTATACATGCTTAGAGCAAATTCTGATTTTTAGAAAATCATAGAAACACTACATAAATATTTGCTTTTAAAAGAATTATATAAATAAAATTTCCTTTAGGATTTGCTTCACAAGCGATCGTATCATCTTTTAAATAACAAAGCAAAACACCATTTTGCTTTTAAAGTAACAATTTTAGTTATACTAAGCTAAAAATTGCGAAAACCGAGTTTTCGTATTAGTGTTCGATTTGCACACATGATCTATGATAAACATGATAACATGCTGATAAACATTAAAATTCTTTTTTGGTTTAACAACTATTTGAATTAATTTCCAAAGGAATTCGAGAATTGTCTTTTTTTGCGCTCAAATCGCTTCCATTTTTTAAATAAGCCCTGGATAAAAATATTGCATTTATAAGTTAAATTAATACTAAATATTTAAATAACGTATAACATTTAAGTATATGAAAAACTTATTAAAAAAATCAAAAACCTCATTATCGTCCATATTTCTACCAGCGCGCAGCAGACATCCATGTGAGCTGTTACAATTTCTGATATAGTTTAACTGACGATGCAAGTCATAAAGTTTTTGAGGTTCAACATTAGAGACAATATTATGTAACTAAACATAAAGTAATTAAAGATTAAATAATTAAATATGACGTTCAATTACTTCAAACAAATGAACAAAATATTCAAACAGTTTCAATCAAGACACAATAATTTAATATGTTCAAACATACTTGATATGGATCTTCACTGACATTAAAATATTCTTTAAAACCTGTAATAAACTCGCAATATAAGAAATTATGAGTAGCATTAATAGTTCTTAAACACCAATAAGTGCTATTTGGAGAGTTTGTGCATGCTGTAAAACTCGGACCTAAATGTAAACATCAAGTATTTACATTTAAAAAAAAATCAAAAATATTAACTTACAAAAAATTTTTTTTGTATTAAATACCTGTCCAGAGGGGCGGAACTTTCCAATGATTTTTGCTCATATGAAAGCAATTCATATTTTCATTTACTTTTTTCTTTTTTGTTTTACGTTTCGATGAACATAAACAACTATTTAAGTAAGCAGCTGAACTTTCTTTTACGTGGTCAGCAACTTTTGAAGCAACAGATTTATAAACAGCAATAGTGGAAAGTTTATTTCTCTCATTCTTCCAATAAAAAAGCTTCTCTTTGTTTCGCTTTATCTTTAACTCAATATCATCTGTACTGTCATCTTCAGATGCATTTTTAGCATAACTTGGAATAGAAGACTCTGATAAACAAAATATACAAATAAAATATTTTACACAATAATGACATAGATTACTAATAAAATATGTACAAATTTTAGTTATGATATTAAGACATGACATTTGACTTGATTCTGATACATAAAATTTGTTGAACACAAATTACTATATGATACCAAGTAATAACATTTGTGAGATCACAAATGATATTTGTGTATCTCAAATCACAACCCACAACCACCTAAACGTGCTTTAATTAATAGAACTATTATCAGAAATAGTCATTAATAAGAGTTTCTTCTCAGATTTTCTTTAAATTTTGACTAGTCACTCATTTTAAGCATAAAAAACAACCCTGAAATTTTCAGCTAAAAAAATTAAACTTTAAATTTGTTTAACTGTGTTAATGGATATCTAGAATGTGCGTGTATGTATAAAAATACACACAAACACACACAGAGTAGCATGCAAAAGTTTAGAAACCCCATATTATTTAAAGTATAACATTTTTCAAACTTCCTTAAACCAGCTGATTTTTTTACCAAATATTCTTTGTTAATTCATTTCATAATACAAACAAAAAAAATTATAAACTACTAACTGTCTGGACCCATAAAATACAGGTCTCGGTAAGTCTACTATATACCTACCATATCTATACTTATTCCTTATTTCAATATTTTCTAGTAAGCAATAGAAAAATAAATATATATCACAGCGGATACAGACATCCATAGGACATTAAAAGTCTGTAGGACATTCTTAAAACGCCCAGCGGACATTGTACCTGCTCGGATTTAAATATATAAAAAAACTATACATGTTGTCTACCTTTTAAAGTTATAAAAAAAAATTGTTGTAATATAACTAACTTTAAAAAATTTTATATACTTTGGAAGCTGCTGCACAAACTTCTATTTATCAACGATTTGAATATTAGTACACATCTAAATAATATTTAGAATACCGGCTTGATATGTGTTAATTAATTATAATCGGTATAAAAATTTTTAAAAACATGCAAAAACAGACTTGAAAATATGTGGAAAAATGGACTTAACATGATTCGTATAATACAGGTTATGGTAAGTCTATTCCACATAAACCATTTTTATTCTTAATACACAGGGTGTGGAAAAAGTTCCCATACAAAAGTATAATTCAAAAAAATTATCTGTACCGTGTTTTCTTTCAATATATAGTGTATTTTTAGTATTCTTTTGTATTCCTTTGTATTCTTTTAGTATTTTTTAGTATTATTTTGTTTTAAATTAAAGTGTAATTTGTTTCCCGTCTTGTACAGGAACTTTTGCTGTTTTTGCTGTTTATATTTTTGTACAGGAACTTTTTCTGCACCCTGTAGTTATTTTATTTCAATAAAATGACTTTAGTAAGTAGTAGAAAATAAAAATCTTTAAAATATTTGTTTTGAGTAAATGATAAATGTGCAATACTATAACTTTTTATTATAAAATTGTAAACTTTTATTAAAAAAATGGGGACAGGCTTTTTTTTCTTTATTAACTTTCTATTATGTTTTTGTCAATTTTTTTTTCAAATCATCCATTTAATAGGATACTCACCCTGTTAATTAATTTTGAAAAAATTAAAAATTTCAATCTAAAATCTTTATTCCTATAAGAGGAAAGTTGTCTCTTTAATGTGTGTTAAATGCATAGACTTGACTAATTACCTATGCAAATTAATAACATAAGTAACAAAGGTAAAACTTAATAAAAGCAAAAATATTTACAGAACTTCAAAAATGCTTTATTTTGTGTTTTAAAAAATCAAAATTAAGGAGATGTTGCCGCAATGCAATTTTCAAGTAAAGTAAAACTGTAAAACTTGATAAATGTTTTAGCATTACATAATTTGAAGTTTAGATACTATATAAGTTAAATACTTGCACTTTCATTCATATTTTCTTATAAAAAAAAAGTACTGTAACTCTTTCTCGCCATTACCTTTGTCACAATGGCTATCAAACACACTCAAATGAGCATTAAGTTGAGCATTATATAAATGATAACAGTTAACTAAAATCTAGTTTTTGTTTGAAAAGGCTTTGAGCAAAAGTTTAGAAATAACTGAATTTTGATAAAAATTTATTTAAAAAATCATTAAAATATTAACTTAATAAGATAGTTTCAATAAGACAGTAAGTATCTGGTGCATATCCATTTGTCTTTAAAACAGCATAACAGCAATTAGTCATCAAATAAACTAGTTTAATGAGAACATCCTGAGGAATTTATACCAACATTTTTCAATCAAAGCAGATAAATGTTCTTTGTCAGTTGGTTTTCTACCAACTAATTACCAGTTGATGTACTCTAAAAGAAGCTCAATCGAATCGAGATCTGGGCCCTGTAAAGGTCATTCAAGAACTTTAATTTCTGGAAATTTAAAATAACCAATACTTCAAAATACTTTAAATCATTATCTTGTTGTAAGATCCATTTGCAAGTCATTTTATCTTTTGCATGCAACAACATAACATTCTTCATGATGACAAAACAACATTTTTCATTAACTTTCTGAATCATAATATCTTCTATACAAGAAATGGGACTAACTTTGTCACGAGAAAACATTTCTAAACTATAACATCTTCTCTGCCATGTTTAACAGTAGGCAACTAATATTTTGGATTATTTCTGCCTTCTGCTGGATGTCTGACATTACTACTGAATAGCAAAAACCTTGATTCATAAGAGAAAAGGACATTAGACAATTTACTAACTGTCCAAATAATATGATCTTTTGCAAATTTTATTTGGGCATTCAAATATCTTGCAAATATCAACTGTTTTTTATCTGGACAGCAGCCATACAGATTATCTTAACATAATCAACTCTAAGTTGTAATTTTTGTGGTTTGTATTATGAAATGTATTATGAATTAACATAGAAAAAATAACAATTTGAATTAACAAGATAATTTACAGAGAGAAAATTTGGTCAAATTTGAATAAGTTTATGAAAGGTTTTTGTAATATCAGTTTGAATTTCTTTTTAAAAAAATATCTTGTTTTGTTTTAATGCATAATTAAAATCCTTTTTAAATTTACTTTTTAAATTATAGCTAAAAAATTTAAAGGTTTTCATTCTGGAAGAAATAGGTATCATTATACTTACCATAATTCGCATGACTTCTTGAGAATCTGTTCATAAATTTGATTTCATGTCTTTTGATGCGTCTCTTTAATTTTTCAAATCTCTTCTTAAGATGCAAAATAAATTTATCAATTTCAATTGGATTGTCTGTTTTTTTAAAGGAGTTTAAATCAATACTATCTAGTAGAAATTCTTGATTATTAACACTTGTTAAATTTTCTTTTGAATGTTCTTCATTATTAGCAAATATATTCGTTGAGTTTTCTACTGACTTTAGAGGAACATTAAAAATAGTTGTTTTTGATGTGTTTTCTAAAACAAAGCAAAATACTGTATTATACATCAAATGCTTTCTTATTTAAAAAAAATTACAAAATACATTTAATGATGGCTCAGAATAAGTGCCAGACATTGATGAGGAAAATTTCTCTAAATCGATTTAATAGCTTAAAACTTCTCTAAATTTTAAGCTATTAAATCTATGAAGAATTTATAGTAAGTTCAACATAGATTTATGCTAATTTATGCTAATTTATAGTTTTATCTGTGCATTTGTGTAAAAATATATAATATCTAAAAATACCTAAAATAAAAAAATATCTAAACATAGTTAAAAGATGATTAAAATAAAACATAAAAAAAGATACAGAAAATTTTTTTTAATTTCAACTTTTTCATTATATATTCGTTATATATTCAACATTTTCAATATATATTAAACATTTCATTATATATTCAAGGTGATTGCAGGTTATGGAAGAAAACTTCAGTTCATTTTTTAATTACTTATTTAGAGAATAATTGAATTATTAAAATGACAAAAAATGTTTAAAATTACTTTATATTACTTAAACTAATTAAATTTTAAAAACTTGTAATCAAAAATTGCTGAATTAAAAAAATATTCATATTTAAATAACATAAATATCAGAAGCAAAATGAATGGCCCACAAGACTAGCAAAAGTAGAAGAGCCTGAAGCAAATACTTAAATGATTTTAGGTCAGTCTCCATTAAATTTGGCTTTCCTTTGATTATGTGCGGGTGACATGATCATTTGGAGTTCAGATCTTGTGTTTTTTTACAATTATTCATATTTTGAATATTTTAAATAAAGGACATTTATCAATTGCAAGATGCTTTCCTGCATCTATCGCAAATTTTTTTTTCAAAAGAACCATTATGGCAAATCCGGAAGTGGTGTAGTGGTAGAGCACTCACTTCATAAGTGAGAGGTTCCGAGTTTGAACCCCACCATGTCCCTAATAGTACCACACTCAAATTGTTTCTCAACGCAGCAACGTTGTTTATCAAGTTTCGTGTTTCGGAGTTTTATAGTTGTGAGAGGGTTATAACCACAATTAAGCAGTAGTGGCCTTCTCAACCTTGAGGAGATGAATTAACATAAAAAATAGTCAACCTTGGGGAGAGGAACTAACATAAAAAAATTAAATAAAAAATACAGTTCAAAATCTTTAGAAGAATGAAAATACAAACTTTAGAAGAAGAATATATTTTTAGAAGAAGTAGAAGAATCTGAAAAACTTTTTTTTTAACTACAACTACTTCAATAATGGGAACTGCATAACAAAAGAGTTTGTTAAATTAACTTTTTTAATTCTTTGTTTAATCTATTTATTTAAAAATCTTTGCAAATTGTTTTTCAAAAAAAAATTTTCTTATTTTGATTCACTCCCAACAAGACTGCAAGCAACCACTATTAAGTTGGAAGTTACTAGAAAACAAAGAATAGATTTATAGACCAAGGAAACAGTTGACAGAGGGCTTGAAAAGTTGTAGCTTGTTTATTTCAGGAAAATATGAAGATGGGAGAGAGTTCCAAAAGGATAAAGTGCAAGAAAAAAAACTAGACGAGTAAAAGTTTCTAGAGCATGCAGGGACAAATACAGTAAAAAAATGAGACTTTGCTGAATGACAAGTCAAGAGAGAATGAGTTTTGATTGATGGAACTAGAGATTATAACTCCTTTGAGAATCAACCATGATTGTATTTATAGAAGAGAAAGAGGCGCAACCTTACGATGATCGGAGAGAGGCACAAGCTTGGCAGATAGAGCAGGTCCAACTACAATTACAATGACTTTGTCTAGAAGAGAAATGCTGCTCCATTTGAAGAACCAACCTAAATATGACAAGAGTATTACATACAGGCACAAATAAGATATTTGTAGAGATAGAGAATGGAATCAGGAGTACAATAATGGTAAGCACATTAAAGAGAAGTAACCTTAGCAAATACTAACTTTGCAATTGATTGCATATATGATTTCCACGAGAGGTCACAAATAAACGATATCCAAAAAGAAAGAGAAAGAAGAGGACTCAGTGAGAGGGTTATCATTCATTAAAATAGGAATGCCGACAGTATTGCGATAGTTCTTTGCTATCAGACAGTAAAGGCCAAGACCAAGACTAAGACCAAGACATTTGGGCTCAAGACCAAAACCAAGATTGAGACATCAAAAAATAAACCCAAGACCAAGGCCAAGACTTTAAAAGTTTTTACAAGGCCAGGATCAAGACTTAGGTTCTAGGATTTTCAGGATCAAGACGTTCTAAGAAGTCCAACACAATAAAACTCATGCTCACTCATGTTTTTTAAATTCTCCTAACATAAGAACTCTCATTGAGAGTGGGAAGTTGCTGCGATCTACGGTTTGTTATTAATAACTAATCCATTCATTGAGTAGATATTTTTTGTAAGAATCAAGAAAGAAAAAGACAATAAAGGTCCAAGACCAAGACCAATACTCTGGGCTTTCAAGACCAATACCAAGACCAAGACAGTTAAATGAGTCTCGAGACCAAAGTCTTGGTCTCGAGAACTACATCTCTGAGTAAACTATTGAATATATTGTAGCAAAATATTGAAGATAATGCACCAAAACCATTTTAATAAGTTGCAGAATTCACAGCCATTTCAGCTTAAGAGGTAAAAAATGAGTAAAATTATCCTCTCGTTGTCATGAAAAGTTTTAATAAGAAATTGTTAATAATTGTTTTAATAAGCATTTAAAGAGAAAAATCTTCTATAGTACCATCAATATATGTATAGTACCATCTTCTATAGTACCTTCTATAGTACTATAGTACTATATACCTTCTATAGTACTATTCTATATACCTTCTATAGTACTATTCTATATACCTTATAGTACTATTCTATATACCTTCTATATACCTATATAGCTATATACCTATATACCTTCTATATACCTATATACCTTCTATATACCTTCTATATACCTATATATATATTCTATATACCTTCTATATACCTATATAGTACTTTTCTATATACCTTCTATAGTACTATAGTACTATATATACCTTCTATAGTAGTATAGTATCTATAGTACCTTCTATAGTACCACCTTCTATAGTACCATCAATATATGTATAGTACCATCAATATATACCATCATCTATGGTACCATCAATAAAACCATAATCAATAATATTATCAATGTTAAAGTTTTTAAATTCCCGTAGTAGCATTTTTATACTTATGTTGGCAACTAATTTATAAACATCATAAAGTTTAACATTATTGTAGAACTGAAGACTGTTGATTGAATAAAAAGTCTGTAGCACTTTAAACATTTAAAAACACCAACAACGACAACAACACTAATTTAGGTACTTACTAGTCAAATTTAATCTTATTTGTTAGGTACTTATTAGCATCATTTGTTCTGTGTGAAAGTATATTAAGTGATTTTTGTTTTATGGTTTATGCAAAGTGATCAATTGCTTCACAGATATTTATATTTCCTATTAGAATTGAGTTTTTACCTTTCAATTTTTACAGAAACTTTTCTATTAGAAGGTAAAGTTTCTTTTGGAAAGCTTTCTTTTGAAATTTCGAAACTTTTAAAATGACATTTTAAAACTATGAAATTAGGCTCATTTAAAAAATCTTTTCCAAATTTTCTAGTAGTTACAATAGACTATGTTACAATAGTAGTTACAATAGACTATGTTATTTTTATGAAGTTTTATGAAAATGAATTAAGAAAAAAAAATGTTCACAAATCTGGAGCTGGAGGTAGATTACTTTGATGAAATCACAACTTTAAAAAATATGCTAATATCTTGCTCCATTTTTTTTACATTGAAATAAATTAAAATTAGTGATTTAGTCAAAGTCTGAACAATAGATATTTATTTATAAGTGTTATATATATGTACTTCTAAATATGTTTATAAATAAAATAATTTTAAATTTTGAAGGAGAGGTTTAAACCTAATAAAATGATATTTGAAATGCCCACCTCCCCACCTAAATAAAAATATTCTCATTCATCAACATTAATTCTGGCTCCTTTAGTTTATTAAACTCTGTGCACAGTCAAATTCTATTTTCTTAGCTTTTCTAGAGTTCCAAAAAAGTTTCAGAATTTATAAAAAGCAATAAAAAATTACCTTTGCAATTGCATTTACTTGTCTCATTCAAACACTCTTCATAATGCAGTACTTCATTTTTAAAAAAACAAATTATTTTTTTATTTGGCGTACATGGAGGCATTGGAAATCCAAAATTTTGACACATTTTATTTGCGCTTTTGTTATCACCAGTATTCACATTTTCAACAGGTTTCAAAGCCAAGTCTTTATCAGGCTTCCGCAACTGGTTTTCAGCAGCTTTTAATTTCCTTTATGTAAAAAAAAAAAAAAAAAAAAAATTAAACATTAAAGAAATGTTTCAGAAGTAAAAATGAGAATTTTATAAGAAAAAAAGGTTTTAACGTTAACCAGGTAACATAACCAGGCAAGATATTTTTACCAATAGTCTAATCATATTTGGATTTTGTAGTATACTAACATAAATTTTGTAATATTTATTATAAATATTAGAAGAAATGGTTTTAAGAACGTTTACAGTGGAGCCCTACTAAAGAGTTTCATACCCTCCTACTAACGCTTTATCAAGTTACCCATACTTGTTGATTAGGAACAAATGTATAACTTTTGATATCAAAATTTGTTTCAATGCTTTTGTGTAACGGACTGAAGAGCTTATGTATTTAACAAAATAATGGTGCTTACCAACATTGAATAGCCTAACTTGAAAAACTAATAAATTACTTTATCACAAAAAAACAACATGAATTTTACAGAAGACTTAAAAAAGATGAATAAAAGATGAAGAATCATTTGCAATAAGAGGTGGGACTTAGCTGAATGACAAGTGACAGGGTGAAACAAGAGATAAAAAATACTTGAACAGCTGTTTGTAAAGTTGTTTGTAAAGTTGTACCTTAAAGAAAACAGTAAACTTTTCAACCATATTGTAAAGTTGCATTTTATTAATCATATAGACAATTATATTTACAAGCAGATACAATTTTATTTTTTGACTTTGTCTAAACGAGGAAAGACATCATAAAAAGAAGCAGCTCAAATATGACAACATTATTCCATAAAGGGATAAGAGATTTTTAGAGCAAAGAAATGGAATCAGGAGTGAGAAATGGTGAGATCAATAAGGAGAGGCAGATGTTAACTTAGCAGAGGTTAATTTTGCAGTGGATTTGATAGTTTCCATAGAAAGTCAGCAGTAAAAGATAAAGTGAACTCAAGTTTAATAATTTGTCTTTATTTAGGCTGTAAATAAAAAATTTTCTCAATCCAATTCTGAGATTCTAGTTCTCTGATTATTCAATCAGTAGAGTAATCAATATATCTCACATATTTTTTCCAAACACTCAATGTATTACTTTTTGTGAAAACAAATAATTATAATCGAGTCTTAAATATTTTCAAAAACTATTTCAAAAAATGTTATCAAAATAAATAAAATTTTGCAAAACCTTTTTTTAAAAATAATAAATGTTATTTATACATTTTTTTTAACTTAAATGTAAACAATCTCACCCTCTCTCTACTAAAAATGTGTCTTTCCATATTTGTTGAATAGGATACTTAGCTTTTCCTTTGGAAGCGCTATTTATAAAAATAAAATAAAAAAATTTAATATTGACAATATTTAAAAACAACTTCATTATATACTTTTAAAGTACACAAATACTTTAATTACACAAAAATCAATCCAAAAAGCATTTTTAAAAGCAAAAAAAACTTTGTTTAAAAATAATTAAATAAAGTAAATGTGCGTAGAAATATTAATCAATGTGGATGACTTAACTTGTGTGTGGAGAAATCAATCAGTGGGTCAGTAGTATTTTGGAAAAAGAAGAAAAAACAAACAAGAATGATTAAATTTTGAACGCTCACTTTGATTTTTGAGAAATTTTTAATCTTAATAATGTTTTTAATCTCTTTTTTCCAGTCTTTGTAAAGCTTTTTTACATTTAGTACAGATGCCATTAAAAATATTTGTTTTAATTTTTTGAAAAAGTACTTATATATTATGCATATATATATATATATATATATATATATATATATATATATATATATATATATATATATATATATATACATATATATACATATATCTATAAATATGTATATATATAGATCTATAGTTTGTTGGCTTTGGGAAGAGCGGAAGGAAAAAAGTGATTCTTACGCCAACATATACGTCACTTTTAATTACTTTTAACTTTCGTCCAACATTTCCGTGTTGGACGAAAGTAAAAACCATTAATTTAATTACAAATTAATCGTTTTTTAAAAAAACCACAAAAACGCAAATTTAATTGACCAGAATGTTTTTAAAAACATTCTGAATGTTTTTAAAACATTTTGAATGTTTTTAACAATATAAACAATGTTTTTATTTTAATTTTTTTTAATAAAATGTTTTTATTTTTATTTTTTTTAATAAAATGTTTTTATTTTTATTTTTTTTACTGTAAATCATGCGCGGAGTGTTGCTACATCGACTATCTTATAGCCTGACTCGCAAGGGAGTGCTGCTACATCGACTGACAAATAGCCTGACTCGCAAGGGAGTGCTGCTACATCGACTGACAAATAGCCTGACTCGCAAGGGAGTGCTGCTACATCGACTGACAAATAGCCTGACCCGCAAGGGAGTGCTGCTACATCGACTGAGGGTTTGGTTGGGGCAGGCAGTCTATCATTATTAAAAAAAAAAAATTCTGGTCTTGCATTTTAATTTTTACTTTTTGTCAACAAAATATGGAAAAAACTTTCGGACAACATCTAAGGGTTCTATATATATATATATATATATATATATATATATATATATATATATATATATATATATATATATATATATATATATATATATATATATATATATATATATATATATATATATATATATATATATATACTTATCAATGTCACAGAATCTTCTTTATTTTTTTTAACCATTTTTTCTAATCTTTTTGAAAAACAAATTAAGTAGACTAAAGGTCTATTATCTTTGTGAGATTATTAATTTGGCATTTTAAAACAATCTGAGCAATACTAAACTGTTAGTGGCATGTTTTTTAAACTACTGCAGTAGATGAAAAAAAAACGTTCATGTGTGTTAATAAATTTCCTTTTAATATACCATAAGGAAGTATAAAAAGGGGTAGGTGGTAATAGCATTTAAAAGAAAACTCTACTAATATAAATGAAACTAAAATTGATCTGAAAAAACATTTGAACATGCAAAAGTTATAAACTTGTAAAGTTAACACTCCCCCCTCCCTAAATTATCAGAATTGTAAACTTAACTTAATTATTATTTATAACTTATAAGAAATTTTAAATTGATATTTCAACTTTCTCTACAAATTTTGATAAAATCTATTAAACAATTTTTTTTTTCCTTCCACATTTGAGACACTGAGAGCCAAATTTTCTGGTTAATATTGTTCCCAGGCTTCGTGACCATAATTTTTTAGAAAATATTCTCATATGACAACAGTATCAATATTACAAAATTTAAAGCTTTCACTACATCTAAAAGTAACTTATTATGAGCACCAAATGAATTGTTAAATGTTAAAAGATCGGAAGTCCAAAAATGTAAACTTTCAGAAAACTAAAAAAACTGCGTTTTTTCCCGTAGTAAATTTTTGTTAATGGTTTAATAATTTATTTTTTTTTTGTGTAGAGGATAATGTTTTTCACCTGCAAAGAAAAATTATTAAACCTTTAGCAAAAATTTACTACGGAAGGAAATAGAGTTTTTTTTAGTTTTCCGAAAGTTTACATTATTGGACTTCTGCCCATTTAACATTTAATGATTCAAATATCCATGACCCAGCCATTTAAACCCTCCTTTTTTGTGTGTAATGTGAACAAAATATTTTTAAAATTTAGATTATAATTATTAAAACTGTACAAAGTATAATGGTTTCTAAAATTTTTTTTTGAAATAAATTATTTTCAGTACGGTGTGTTGAGAGTTAATTCAAAAAATGATTTTCTTAACAGTACCTTCTCAACAATAATGTCAATAATTTTGTGAACAAAGTATTGTTTAGAAGTTTCTTTCTCAGTCATCAATAAATTACATGATATATTAATGTCAACATTTTAAAATTAAAATTAATAAATCTTTAGACTTACTTTCTAGTCTTGCTTAAAGCAGCATGGTCCATTAAACTAGTACCATCAATGAAGCTTGGAAAGTTTGCATTTGCAATATCAAGAAAAGTAGGTGCAAGATCAATATTTAACGCAATTGATGAAATACTAAAAAAAATGGTTAATTTTTCTTTATACAGTCTATCAAACTCTTTGTAACTTATAGATGGAACATAGCAATCACCAGGCTTACTTTACACCTTTAGGAATATGTGGTCCTCTCATAAATAATGGTATCCTTATATCAGATTCATATGGCTGTGACTTGCCTTTGACTTGATTAAATTGCCCAAGATGGTAACCATGATCAGATGTAAAGATAATATAAGTTTCATCTAGAAGACCTTCTTGAAAGAGCATGTTGTAAACTTTTTCAATGGCATCATCTACTGAAAGTAAAGTTTGTAAACGCTTTCGATAAAGAATGTCAGTAAACAAAGCTGTGGTTTCATCTAATGGTGGTGTCTGTCTTATTATCCAATGCTTATCTGAAGATGTGTAGTTGTAGTTAGGGTGTCTAATAATAAACAATAAATACTGTAGTAACCCTTCAGTCTTACAGAAAGCTAACCTAAAAAAGCTTACATTTTTTTAAAAAAATTAAAATTTGTAAAGAAATTAATGTTTACAACTTTTATTTTAACTTTTTAGATTTGGAACTTTTTTCTGTCTTTGAGTATTAATATGAATTAAATAAATTATTATAATATAATATGTAAACAATTTTATACACTTGAAATATTTAAATAACAATTTTATATAAAACTATTTATGTATAGTTTGGATAACTTACATATATAATAAATTAATATTGCAAGTAAGATCATAAAACAAACTATAAATATTAACTGACAATAATAAGTACACTCTATCAGCAAACACTTTTAATAAATATAGAATTCATCAGCTATGATATTACACTTCAAAAGAATTACACAATAGTTTATCTCCAAAAGAAAAATTATCTTTAAATACTTTAAACTATTCATACCTTGGAGCTTTGACATCTTTAAAAGAATCCTGATACTGTGGTGCGCTATCTTCTGGACCATGTGGTGCAGACATAGATAAAACCATCATTATAGGAGCAGATGAAGTCTGACTTTTAACATTTTTGAAATAATCAATTGAAGCATTGGTTACAACATCAGTAAAGTAATCTTTTTTGTAATCATTTTTATATCTAACTATTTTTCCATTAACATTAAGAGAATAGTTGTAAAACCGACTGTTTCTAACTAACCCAGACCAATGATTCCATCCAGGTGGCACTCTATCGCCATTGTAATTGTTCAGATACTTGCCAAAATAAGCTATAATTAGTTTACAACTGCTTTATCATTTAAAAACCAAAATTAACTTTTATTGTTGATACTTTAATATCAAGCACTCAAGTACTAACAAAAGTTTACAAGCAAATCGGGTGGCAGTGGGTTTTTTATTTCTTAGGGTTTTATAAATTGTTTTAAATTTATTTGATAATCATAAAACTTTAACATAAAAGTATAATAGTGTATTAAACAAAAAGATTATGCTTATGTGATATCTGTTCATTTTTTATTTAAGCACTAATTACAACAGTTTAGATAACTTGATTATACTGCAACCATGAGGTTTTTAACTCATTAATTAAAAAGTTGAGCATTTAAACTTGATACCTATAGACAATGTCTTACTCATTAATGCCTTTTGCTTACCATCCTTGATTTCACACTTATGTTGTTTGGATGGGTTTTTTACAACCATATGGTTGTAAATAGTATTAACCACTGTATGCAAATCAGCACTGTGTATTTTGTATTAAGTATATAAAATATATTTAGAAAAGTTACAGTTTGCAACCTAAAATTTTGTATTTATAGCATTTCTGTAAGTTAACTATCTTGATCCACAAAAATATTATTTATAAGTAACTGTCAACAGTAACGTGGTGTCATTTAAAATGCTATTTAGCATTATTAAACAGTATTTAAAAGGCATAAAAAATGTGTTAATTTACACTATTAAAGAGTATCGAGGTGGGATTTATGTAGTTTTTCTGAGATGACGTCGAAAGTGTTATTTAACATAAAACATTAAAACAACTTTTAAATATTTTGAAATTTTTATGTTAAATATATTTTAGATTTTTAAAAAATAGTTTGTTTTTTTTTTCGTTTGTTTTTATTGTTGTTGTTTTTTTACTTTTTCAATTTGATTTAACGTGTTTTTTATATTATTAGACGAGCCTAAAATATGACAAAAACTAAGTGACAAGTAAAAAACTTGATTAAACTTGTATAATTTTATCCTGTTATCAGGCAACACAGAAAATATGAGATCATATTAAAAAGCTCAGAACATTTTTTTTTATAAACTGCAAGATTAATACACTCAAGAATTAGAAAATAAAGACACTACCATTACATAAGTATTTTAACTATAATTTTTTTTTAAAACATGCCAAACAATTATAAACTGCATTTTTCTTAATATCTTTTTATATAGTGTTAGAAACATAAAAGCGTAAATACTCAAATTTTTATTAGATTTAAGGAGTTTAAATATAAGAAATTCGAAACAAAAATTTCTTATAAGATAAAAAGCATATGACGATTATCTATTGCGGTTATCTATCTATTGCGCAATTATTGAATTTATTTAAGCTATTAGCAATGAAAAGATTTTTTTGCATACGCACCAAAATTTTTTTTCTTCTATCGTTTAGTTCAGACTTGTCGCAAACTTGTCGTCTCTCAAAATACACAATACACTTAACTTACCATAATCAAGATATAGCTAAACGCGTAAGAACCTGACTAACTCGCGCTGTTATTATGTTAATAACAGTTTTTTGATACTGTTAAAAATATTTATATATTATAAGCAATATCAATGAATGAATATATATATATATATATATATATATATATATATATATATATATATATATATATATATATATATATATATATATATATATATATATATATATATATATATCGAGTGGGTGACACCCCTACCCCCTTCTCCATTTAATGAATATTTATACCATTAGCCGACAAATTGGGACCTTTTTGCATAATAAAATAAAACAGTATCTTAACTTTTTTTATGGTGGAAACAATTTTATTTGCTGCCTCCAGTCTAAAGCAAAAACAATTTTGTAGATGGACTGTTTTTGATGATGATCGTTGTATAAATTAATATATGCGGGTGAACTAAATGAAAGTGAATTATGCAAATGAATTAAATTTTGCAAGTTCTGAATGAATTAAGTTTTGCAATGTTCTTTGAAAGTGAAAATATTTTATCACTTTCAATGGGAAGGGATGTAAAAAGGTTATGACATCCATTCCTTTCCCCCCATAGAATCGCTGCTGTAAATAAATAGAGTATTACATTTTAGTTTATTACTCGAATAATTACTATTTCTCAATAATTAAAACACAATATTGGCTTGGGGCCAAAACACTGCATTATATCAGTGTATTTTTCTGGGTACAGTCTGGTACTCATCGGTACATTTTCAGTGTACCGATAAGTACCAGACTGCACCCAGAAAGATGCTTAAGACTTATTTGTTTACAATTTTTAAAAATATAACAGTAAAAAATATAACAAACTTGAATTTAAAAAAACTAACCAGTAACATAACCAGAATCTTGTAACAGTTTTCCAAAGTTCAGTTTCTCTGGGCCATCAATCCAAGCAGGACCAGAACAATTCTTATCGTTCGAGTTAACGTTGTGGTTATGGGCGTATCTACCTGTAAGTATAGAAGAACGAGATGGACAACACAAAGGAGATGTTGTAAATGCGTTAGTAAATGTTACACCTTCGTCTTGCAATAGACGTTTTGTCTTCTTTAAAACATCTGTTGATCCTAAGTTCACATCTAAATCATCAGCCATTATAAATATAATGTTGGGTCTCCTTAACAACGATTCGTTGCTTTTCTTTAATGTACTGCTGTATTTTACGCACATAATTAATGCCAGTACCAAAATTAGTCTATGTTTCTCTCTCTTACAGTTTTTCTCCATTATTCGTACCTGAAAATGAACAGAAACTTTTTGAGAGCGTGAACTTATATCCTATCAAAAAAATTTTGAAAGAACGGTTAGCTTCCTTTTTTCATCTGATAAAATTCGTTTTGAAAACCTTTTAAAATCTATTCATATTATTTACAGGATTCTTAATCTTCTTTAATTTTTTTTTTTTTTTTTGTATAACTCATTACCTAACGCTTTTACAGCCGTTTGAGGCTTTTCTGTCTGTGATGGAATTTCCGGATTAGTTTTTCTCAAATATAATCAAGTTAACCCCGCCCAAAGAATTGCAAAACGTTTCACAGAAAACTTTAAAATAAAATTTATGAGCGTAAAATAAAAAATGATAAATATTGTGATTGAAAAGCTATCTTTGGTTTATTTAATAAGTATGTAGCAATAAAATCTCAAACCACATATTACGCTTAAAACGCATTAAATATCTAATAATATTAAGTTAAGATGAACTCTTTGTCAACGAATAACAACTACAGGAACGCTAGCCAAATTTTATCCGTGAGAGCAAAATATTTGAAAAAAAACTGTGTGTGCGGAAGGCTGTAAAATTAAAGTGTTGCGAGAGGACTACAAATACCTACACTGCAATTCCATTCAACCATTTGCGTAAGTAAAACCAGCACTCGAGTATATGAATTACTTAGCTATAAAGTTAAACCGTTTATGTTTACCTCTTTTTTTATTATATGAGAAGAATTCACACTTTAAATTAGATTTTCTTAGTTATTGATTAGCAGTAAATAAAAACTTAAGAATTTAATATATAAAAAATAAACTCATCAAGTAATATATTGATGTCTTATATAAAGTTTGATGACAAATTCATGGTAATAATGCTTTTATGCGTTTAATGCGAAGCGTTAAACACGTAAATGTGTTTGATTGCAAATAGCATATAAATTGTTGACATATTGCCACGACAAAGTTGCAATATATGTTCGATGATGAGGTCATAGTATGAGTTTGAAAGAGGACGCCATAATACATAATCAATGCAAAATAAGGGAAAATTTAAGAATAAAAAATTTAATATTTCAAGTTAATACATTCAAGTATCGAAAACTTTTTTTAAAATAAGAAACCAATATTTTAATACATAGTTAGCAAGAATAAAAAAAATATCAAATAATTTATATAAAAATACTACATAATTATGCTAATAAGAATAATCCAGTCATTATATGCGTCTGTATTAAGTTTTAGCTTTAATTTTAAATTATATTAAAAATATTTACCTAAGGTCTTTGCTAACCATATGCTGAATAATTGTTTTATTTTCTGAACATACCCCAACACGACAAATATTTCAAAACTTGTTAGTAAAGCTAATTACCATAAATATTAATCGAGATAATTAATAAAGTGCGCATACTTATCAATTTTTAAAAAGAAACGATAAATGCAATCAAACAAATATCAGATGATGAAAGTATTTTTATCTTCCTCCTACAATTGATTTTGTATGTGTTAAGCTGGAATGCGTGAAATAACAAAGCGTATTATTCAACCAAATTCTTTCAAATTTTTCAAATTATTACTAAACTAAAAATGTATCATTAAATTATAAGAGAAGAAAAATTATATTGCACTTTTTTTTTTTTTTTTGTAAGCGCTTTTTGTCTACTGAATGTGTACATTTTTATCGCATTTATCGATATTTATGGCATTTTTGATGATTTTCGCGTTTAGATTTCTTATGTATTGTTAATTAGTTAAATTGTTTATTATTTAAAATTTCATTTATGTAATTAAGTGCCGTGGTTTGAAGTTTTAGACGTCCGTTCCTCCCCCTCCTCCCTTTAAAAAAATGATATGAAAAGTTATTAAGTTATATAGTTATAAAGCATTTTTAGTATACATTTTTTTATTATTTATCTTTTTATCTTTCCGAAAAAAAAGTGTTTAAAAAAGAAAAATATTACTAGACAATAAAGAATACAATTTACTTCCAGTGTAGAGTTTTCACTTTGTATGTAATTCTGCGACATTTCATTATTTAATATTAAAAATTTTTCAAGAAGTGTTAAGTAAGAATATTTTTCTTAAAAAGATATTAATTTAATTAAATCACTATTTGATATATTTTTATTTTATATTTTATTTTTTGTATAACTTATACTTTTTACTTTAAAACGTAAAAAATTTTAGATAAGATAATCTTATCTGTTCAAAAATATATAAAAAAATTCTTTTGGTTATTGAAATGCGTTAAATACGTTTAATATCAATATATTAAACGTACTTAAAGGAAAGTTATGAAAATACATTCGGTGTTGATTAAAAAGAAACAAACAAATAAAACCTAATATACATAATTTGTTTAAATATAAACGGATAAAATATCGTCGAGTATAGTTTGTATTAATTATAAAGTTTAATTCGATTTATTAAATTAGTTTAAATTATTTGATGAAAAAAAATATTTTTTTGAGTCATTCTTTTTATCATATTAAAATTTATCTTTATTTGTTGTCGTCGTTTTTTTTGTTTTTTTTTGTCATTCAGAAAACAAATACTGTTTGTTTCTCTTCACCGTGGTATAAATTGCATTTTGTGATATAAAAAAATTTCAATAAAAAAATGATAGCAAAAGTTTTAGATTTTTCATATCGGTGCCAAACAATTTTATAATACATAATTTACGGAGTTAGAGCCTGAAAATAAAAATAATGATAATAACAAAAAGTCTGGCTACAAAACGTTTTTAATTTATAGAATCTGTTACAGTTTGATTACAAATATTTACAAATTATATGTAAGTATCTTGAAAGTGTTGTTATTATTTACCGAGTTATCATTTATAATTTTAATGTTATAACTTGTTTTAAATTTTTAAATCTAAAAAATTTTTTTTATTAAAAATCTTGTTGTTTATATCTAAATTACATATTTCTTTTTACATTTCACAAATCTTTTTATCATATATTAACATATTAAAGCTCATAATATTTATTTTATTAACATTATATGTCAGAAAATTAATAGCAATAAAAAAGATGTAATAAAATTTAAATAAATAGATAAAAGAATAAAACTCTAAAATATAATACGGAATAAATACTATTTATTAGAGCAACAAATTTTTTTTTTTTTTTTTTTTGGGGGGGGGGGGGGAAAGTTTTTTGCTCATTCATACCAGCTCCTCAATTAAAAATATTTATGAATGGTAATAGGTACAAAAATATGAACATACATATAACTCTAAGTTTTATTCTATGTTTATATCTCTTGAGACTAATTTATTTCAAATCAATGGGCTACAAGGGTTAATGACGTTCTCAATCTTTGATTTTTCATTATGCTACCAACTGCTAAAAATTCTATTGTTATATGTTTTGCTATGTTCTGCCAATTTTGCGTTTTTCTTCAATATAAACGTATTTCTCAAAAAAATCAAATGCAAAAAATGTTTTAAAATGAGGACAACTAGAAAAACACTTTTTTTTTCGGATTTTCTGCCAGCAAAGTAGTTGTTAATGCAAAGAGGTTGTAGCTCACCTTTTTTATTGTAAAAAAGTCTATAAGGAATATTTAATCTTTCAAATAGCACCCTGAGCCAACAACAAGGGTTGTTGGCTCAGGGTGCTATTAGCCAGGAAGAGGCCATGTGTGCCCCCTCCCACTTTTTTTTCTAAAGGACTTTTTTTTTTATTTAAAGGACCTTTTTTTTAGAAATTGACTGTTGTGCCCCTCTACTTCGAAACCCGTGTCGTCGGCCATGGCACCAGCACGTTTTGAAAAAAGAAAAAAATGTGCAAACCAAGATAATCGATAAAAGATATCGATAACCATTTTAACTCCTCGCAAATCATTAGTTGATGAGTTATTTTAAAACTTATTTTAGGCCGTTTAGGTCGTTAAAATTTTTCTTTGTATTGAATAAATAAAATAAAATTTGTTTGAAAAATAAACCACTCAAGGTTTCAGGAAACATTTTACAACAAACAAATAAATTAAGTAGTTAGTGATGATTAAATCCAATAAAAAACAGTTTTTTTTAGAGTGCGTGCGACCGCGCGCTATAAAACAATTGAAACAACTTTCAATTAATAAGACGTATTTTGTGGTGTCAACATTTAAACTTAGTATCAAAATTTTTTTATTTCTTTATTTTAATAAAATTAGAAACTAAAGTCCTTGAAAATTTTAAAAGTTATTAAAATTCATTATAATCTAATAGATGTAGAGTGCTGAAAAGTTTTGATATTAATAAAATATATTTTGATAAGGTTTAAATAAAAATAAAGATTAAAAGCAGGAAACTTTAAAAGCTTCATTTTTGAGAAAACAGCGTGGTTGTTTTAGTTAAAAAGAAAAGTTTTTTAATTACATAAAAGTTATTTAGAGCATTTCCTATTCCTTTAAATACAATTCAATAATAAGGTGGCCAAAAAATGTGTAAATATTCTTTTTTATATTAATTTAGACTTTTTTCTACTAGATGTTATACTTGAATAAACAAAACATCTTTTTCTAAAATATAAAACTCATCATCTAAATCTATACACTTTGAGATATTTTTGTTTTAACCTCAGTCGTCAATCACAAACAATTACTGAAAATTTTAAAGCTCTTATTTTTTAAAATCAAAAATTAGGATTTTTTTATTAGGAGTCAATTCATTTAATGTTTTTAACTGTCACATGAAAAACATAAATAAAAGTAATTTGCAAACTAATTGCACTAAAAAAATCTTGAGGCTGTGTTTGCTTTAAAAAAATAAAATATAAAAATATTAACAAAAAGCTCAAAAATTGTTTCAATTTATCCCACACTACGGGTAAAACCTCAGTAATAAAGTCAATTTTTCGGTAACACCACGTAAGATAATGTTTTTATGAACTAACCATCTCAAATAAGAAAGTGTTACCGTAATCACACTCTCACTACCCTTTTTTTTTTCTTCTTAATTTTGATCCTATTATGGCGATTTTTCGCAGTAATAGGATTAATTTTGCGAATAAAAAACGGTTTCCAATCATCGCAATTTTTTGCAAAAAAATCTTTATTTTATATAAGTATAAACATATAAAGTTTTGGAATTTGCTCAATTTCTAGAAGTTAGCTATCCCAATTACCAAAAGATGCTGCATTCATCCATGTTTCAATGTACGTCGTCATGTGCGTACGTCATGTTTCACCGTACGTCATGTACATAAAATGTACCATTAAATTAAGTATATTTTTTGAGCTTTTTGTTAATATTTACAAATCGGTTTCTTGCGTCGCTTTCTTTGTTTTGTTATTAACCAATACGTTTTCACAGAAGCAGAATAGAAATTGGTTTAAACGCATTTTACATCATGCGCAGCTTATCTCAATTCTAGTTTGATAAAATTAAAACTGATAGAAGCTTGTGTTACCGGAATTTACATAGTAGATTTTTAGATGCAAGTTTGGGGGTAGAACTTATTTTTTTTAATATATATTTATATTTGCATCAGTTTACATTTTATTTTTAAAAAAGTGGAAAATGGGTTCAATCTATTTAGAATACGTATTTTTATAATTACCGAAATAAAAAAGAAGCAATAACTATACTGTAACTTAAAAAAACAAAGCAGAAAATATAAATCTTGTTGCCATTTTGGCGACTTCACAAGATGATCTTGTCCGTATTTCATTCACATAATGACTTGTTATTAAAATATTGTTTTGATAAAATGCTTGTCAACATATCCATTCCTTGATGTCTTTTGTTACATTAAATTATTCTATTATTAACACCGCAAACCTACGCTGTTCAACACACTTTAGGATAATAAACAAAGTAATTTTTTTGAGACCTTATGTTAACATTTTTTACCTTTACCCAATATTTATCTTTTGTTTATGATTTTCCTCAATTTCTTTTTCCAATACTCCAGGTTATTCCAAATACCTTTCGCTCTCTTGTTTCAATTGTTTCAATTAATAAAATATGGCTCTTAAACAAGATGCACTATTTAAGCTATATTAACATTATTTATTTAGTTAAAAAGTGGCGACCGGAAATTCCTTACTCTTCACTTTTAATGGCCGCCAATGTAATTCACATTATCTAAAAGTCACGAGTTTGACTTGGCAAAGTTAAATGACCTGATTTATTTATCTTATTTTGCAAACCCTTTAGTTTTCTTCACCTACACTGCATTCACTTAGGAAACTACATATATTTTATTAAATATCAATGTTACGTTAAAAATACTCGTGACATTGTTTTAATACAATGAGCTAAAATTACAAAATTAAAAATCGAAACCAACAGCAACTGAAACCAATAGCAACTGAAAACAACGGCTAATAACATTTTTTTCAATATTATTTGTTCAACAAATAAAAAAACTTAAATATTTTAGAAATAAGTGTCGGGTTTAAATTTTTCTTATCAATATATAAAAACATATCAATATATAAAGCATTAAAAAAAAAAAAAATGTCTGATCTGAGTAATTAAAGTAGGATCACAAATCAAATAAACTTTATTTTTCAATAAAAGCTTTGAAGCTTAAAATAATAAATATAATACTGGAAAAATTCCTTTAAGCACAGGTATTCCGGTATTACAACTTCTACAACTCAATCTGACTTTTAAAATATCTTAAAATAGAATTATCAAACATCAATAAGATATCTATAGTTATCAAAACTTGCAAATGCAAATTATAAAACATATACTACTCAACGAGTAAAATTTAAACAAATAAAAAAAAAAAAAATCGTAAGTTCAACTTTTTTAGTAGTATATATTTTGCTAATTAATAAAATATGTTACATTTCAAATTGTTACAGTTTCACGTTAATAATAACAAAATAATAAAGCAGTTTTAAAAAACAGACTGGGGCTCAAAAAAGATATGGGTGATGAAATGCCCATATCTTCCATGAGCCCCTCCTCAGTCTTTTGAATACCCACCTCAATCTTTTCATAGTGCTCCGTAATATATTCGTATTTAAATAATTTTTTAGAAAAAAGATATAAAAATAATATATAAAAAAAAAAAAAAAAATAGAAATAGAGTATTTAAAAAAAAAATCAAAAGATTTTTAAAAACTTACTTAAAATAAATACAAGAAAAAAATCTTTTTAATGCATTTTATTTTCTTAAAATATTATTAAACACAAAAAAATACTATAAAAGGTTACCACGGGTTACTTTAGTTAAGGATACTCATTACTCAAAAGCCAGAGCAACCTGAAGCACTGACAAAATTAACAAAAATTTGAAAACAAATGTTTATCATAATACTAGAGCTTATTGCTTAAGAGGGAAGTACCCTATAAAGCTGCCAAAAAAGAAATTTATTTACTGAATTTTTTTTCAGAAGCAAAATTTACACAATAGAATTTAAAGATTTTGTAACTAATGTGAGAAAAGTGGAGCAATTTCTTTTCTTTGAATTATACTCATCGTATTTTACCCTAGCAACCCACATTGCTTTTGTTTTTTTGCTTATTTCTGAGACTCAAAACTGGGAAATAAAAAAATTAAAAAATTAAAAATTACTTATAAAGGTCTATATACTTTCTTTTATTTATTAATAGTCTCTATCTAAAGACTTAATTGGCTTTATCTAAAGACTTAATTGCCTTTTTCTAAAGACTCAATTGTTTCAAAGTATTTTTTTTACAGTGATTTCAGCAATATTATTCTATTTCATAATGCATTTATAGGAATTTCGCATAATAAAATTTTTTCGGCAAGATTTAGGATCGATCAAAGTGCAAGAATTGATGTAAACAAAAAAGTATTTTGTTGTAGCCAACACAGTTTATCATCGCCACCATCAATAACTCACAATAAGTTTTTAGATATCAACTCTTTAAAATCAGCAAAAGTTGAATAAAAATGTTGGAAAAGTTATTGGTTATTTTAAATGAGCCCATGAGATGCATAGTGGTATAAGTCACTTTTTTCAATATTTTGAGTTATTGCCACCAATGGTTAGCATTTTGTTTATTCTATTACATGGCAGAGTGGTATAAGTCTAATGATATCAATAATAATGCTATTTTTATTTACTTCCTCTAAAACAGTTTGATGATTTATAATATGATGTCTACTAAATGCCTCTGTATCTCAAAACTAAATATGAGTGACTTATACCACTATGCATCTCAGGGGCTCAAATATATATATAAAAGAATTTTATACATTAAATGTTTGTAATTGCACAATTTGCATTAATAATCACTTTGTGCATGAGAAAAATTGGGCAAAGGTATTCGGAATTAAAAAGTTTAAAATTAATAAACTTTCCAAGTCTTACGAGTAAAAAAAATTACAGCCGTTCTGTAAAAGTTATTACTAAGACTATTATTACAGTTGCTAAAGAGACATTGTTTAAAGTAGCAAAATAAATAAAAGATTTTAGCAATGACATTAGAAAGCTCCTTAGAATTTCTTAAAATTTCTTAGTTATTGCATTAAAGATTGAGACTTTTTTAATAAGTAGGTATTTCTTTTTTTTATTTAATAAAACAGGCCAATCAATATCTCTACCGTTAAAAATTCAATTTCGCGATTAAGTAGCTTCAAAAACTATTGTGTTAAATAAAACCTGATATTATAAATTTTAAATAATCTCACAAGGTCCCAAACATTTGAAAAACTTTAAAAATCAAATTTTAAAAGACTTTAATGGAATATCATCTTTTAAACCGCAAGCAAAATTGAATACTCGCGGTTTGTAAAAATGATTGCAAGAAATAAAAAATAAAAACTAATAATGACTTTTTACATATATATATATATATATATATATATATATATATATATATATATATATATATATATATATATATATATATATATATATATATATATATATATATATATATATATATATATATATATATATATATATATATATATATATATATATATATATATATATATTCCATATGACGCTGTTACGAGAATATATATAACCGCCGAGCCCCGTTTACGTTATCAGCGTCAGTTAATACTACTATTTAAAAAGTTAGCAATTAAACAAAAATCAAGTATAAAAAAAGAAATGAAGTAAATTACAATTCCACTCAGATATTAGAAACGCTAAACAATATGATACAACATTAAAAATAAACAGTTCCAACATTTTTATTTTAATACGAAATAAAAATCAGAGGGGTTCAACACAAAAATAAGTGAGCAGTGATGACTTTTTCAGTTTAGTTATTTTAGTTTTAAATCTTGTTTTAAAGGAGATATTTAAATTCATGTTTTTTTCTAATAAGAAACGTTTACATTCTCTTTTGAATTTTTCTAATGAGAAGTTTAAAAGAATTTTAGTTTTAATAATATTAAAAAATTTTTTTTTCCATAGAAATAATCCACGATATTGGATTTGAAATGAACTGAGTTTTAAATAAGATCTTGGATAAGCAAATTTATCATTTGAAAAGTTAGTGGGGTATTTATAAACGATATTTTGATTTAAACATAAGCAGCATAACTTGGTATATATTAAGCTTATAAACATTGACTGCATTAAGTTCCTTTAAAAGAAATTAACAGCTCAGTTAACGCCAAATATTATCCTACAAGCATGTTTTTGTTTACAATAAATTTTTTTAAGTTTTCTGTTGTTAGTACTTCCCCATTCAATATTGAAATAGGAAAGATAACTAAGAATAAATAAAAAATGTATATTTTTTAAAGACTCAATATTTAGAAATGGTTTAACTCAATAATATAACTCATAAGCAGCAGTAGCGTTGTGGTTAGCGCGCTTGCCTCAAAAGCTAGAGATACGTGGTTCAGCGCTACCTCTGGGAAAGTTTTATGACATCGGTAAGGAAGAAGGCGTGAACTTCCTTTCAAATGTTCGCGGTGCTCTGTGATAAGACCGTAAGGAGTTTGGGGCGCATAAAATAAGCATTAAAAAAAAAATAATTATAAAAATAAAAATACAGCACAGAAGTATTTTTGGAGATTTTATTTTCAATAAACTTAATATGAGATTTTCATGATATATTTTCATCTAATATAACTCTAAGGAAGTTAGCTCTTTTAATAACTGTATTATTCATAAAATGATTGGGTAATTTTAAAGGAAGGTTTACTAGGTTTAACCTAGTAATCCTTTTAACATAGTAAACCTAGTAACCTAAAAAACCTTTCCAAGGTTTGTGGTTTGTAGAGCAAAATAAATTTAGTTTTCTCTATATTAAATGAAAATTTATCACTTTTAATCCACTCATTATTTTTAATAATTCTTCATTAAAGTCGTCAGCAAACAAAACAATAGTTTAAATTTTGGATGCTAAATATAAATCATTTATACACAGTAAGAATAATAATGGTATATAACAGTATATATTGTTTTCTGTTTGACAGGTAACTTCTAAACCAGAGTAAGTTATTGTTTAATACTCCAAAAAGTTCTAGTTTTTTTTATAAGTATGTCATTGGTTAACTGTACCAAATGTTTTTGACTGATCAATAAAAACTCATAATGTATAGCAATCATTAATGAAACCATTGGATATATAATTTATTATTTCGATTACTACATTATCCTTTGATTTTATTTTTTTTAAACCCAAGTTGTTTATTATATAGTATATTGTTCTCAGTTAAAAAAATTATAAAGTCTATCATACATAATGCGTTCTAATAATTTTTAGAAGCATGATAGGACAGAAATAGGTCTATAATTAGAAATATTTGTATCATCACCAGTTTTAAAGATATTGTTTTTGTTTTAGCAATTTTTAACTTCTCAGGTACAATACCTAATTTTAATAAAAGGCTAAAAATTTGAAACAAAAATAATATCAAAGGTTGTTTTAATTATTAAATTTGTATAAATATTTTATTAATATACTTTTATTAATCTGATACATTTGTAATATGTAATAATAATAATATGTAATAATTTTGTATGTATATCTTTTTCACGATAAAAATGTATGCATATATGGCATACCTAAAAAAAAAAAAAATACTAAATAAATATGCAGCTAGGCTAATGGTATTTACTATATTATTTCATTCACAGCGTTTTATTAGCCTCAATGTACAACTCTTTGTCTTAATTGTCACAATTACTGACATTCAATTCCAATAATTTTTTTTTAGTTTTTGCTATTGTTTTGCTATCTTATTTACAATTTTATTATTGTTATTTTTTTGCAATATAAAAGTCTATTCATTTTTTATTTAACAGCAATTAGTTGTTAAGATCATGTTATTTGTGCTAAAATTGTTTTTCAATGAACATCTCTTATCCAAATGTAACTATTCAACATACCTCGCACATTCGACATTACAACTTACACCTTCGACATTACGCTTACGTTATCATGATTCTTTTTTTCTTTATCTTTACTTTTTCATTATTCGTTCAAAAATTTGTCAAAAAAAAAAAAAAAAAATTGTCAAATCTTTTTGGAAAACACTCTTTACTATTTGGCGGTTTAACAAAAAACAAACATCCCAGTTTCAGCCTCCATGTCTCAATCTTCCAGTCCAGTCATTAAATATTTGTATTCTTGAATTTCCTTAATCTCTGAATTTATGTTGTCTTAATAACATTGAAGTTATGCTTAGACATCTTACTTTAACCATTGACGTATACTTACTAAGATCGATGGTAATAAAAATTACTTTGCGTCATTATGACACAATAAAATCGAAGAATCTTAATACAAAGACGCTAATCAAAATTATTGTTAAAAGTAGGCTCTTTTGATGTTCAAAATATATATTATAGCTGGTGACAGGATTGGTAATTGTCTTCATAGTCTCGTCTAAAAAAAAACAACCAAATAAACGTCGGATTTTAAAGTAGAAAACACGTCATTTAAGCTTTTTTTCTTCTTTTCTCTTTTTTTTTATTTAATTTTTTTTCTTGAACAATGAACACACTTGAACAATGAACAATGAACAATGAACACACCATGTTCTTGTAAAAATAAAATTAATTCTTTAAGTTCTGACAGGAGCAAGCAGAAGACATTACATTTTATCAAATTGTCAATGAATTGTATTGTTAATCTGTGATTGATTTAAAAGAATTGTGGCTAAAAATATGGTGGAAACATGTAATAAAGAAATTTAAACATAAGCAATAATATTTTTATAAATGTTTAATTCGTATACATTTAAAGCTTTGACTTCTTTTGGTAAGCACGCGGCACATCTATATGCATTAAAAGTTAACCAACCCACTTGTTACGCTCGCAATAAATTTTTTTAATAAAAACGAGTTGCCCAACTATACTTGCCCAAGCTATATTGCAATAACTAATACAGATATGGATAAATGAAAAATAAAATCTTTTTAGCACATTTATTTAAAATATTTTTAACATGATCCCTAAAGTTATAGAGATTTCGTCTTCTATTAATTTGAATTTTTCCAATTTAAGTGTTCATTATATAATTCACCTAAAACTTTCAATTAATAGACATTATTTTAATGCTGTCAATAATTAAATCTGGAAGTTTAAGGGGTAAAATTTGTCAGATTTTAAAGGTTTTGTAAAAAATATGTTTTTCGTTTTATCATAGTTTAAGAAAAGTTTATTAGCTTTAATTCAATCAGTCGTTTAGACTTATTAGTCCAGTGTTAACAGTTGAAAAAACGAAAATTAAACTATTATCAGAAAACATTAGTATCATCCGTCAAAAAAATAAAATTTAGGAATTTAGAGGATAAATGGATATTATTTATATGCATGAAAAATAGCAGAGTACTTGAGGGGCACCATAACTAATAACTTTTAACTGCGTACTAGTTAAGCTGTGCGATTCTGAAGATAAGACTGGAGACATTTTAAATTTGAGTTCAAAATTCCGTAATTTTTATACTTTATAGAAAAGGATTTCATGATCGACAGTGTCGATTGCCTTTGATAAATTTACAAAAACTTCCAGTGTATAGTTGTTGTTATCAAATCCTTTCAAAATACTGTCAGTCAAATCAACTATTGCATGCTTATTGCGATGATCTTTTTTAAACCAAAGAGTTATAATTTAGCTGGAGTGGGAACGGAGTAAAAATACGTCATTTTTCAAGGAACAGTCTTACTAATAGCATAATTTTCAATTAATTATCGCGTAATTATCATAACTTAAAATTATCCAATCACATTCCACTTAAAAAAAACTATCTTTTTAAAACGTTGTAAGAAATCATTGTAAATCAAAGATGAAGGTTTAGAAAAATTAGTAACCCGGAAGGAAATGAGCTAACGACTAGCGAGCCACTAGTTAGCTTTATAGCGATTTTCAAGCAATTTTTTTTTCTTATTTTATTTTTTCCTAATGTCCTAATAAAAAATTTTTTGACAGCAATTTTACTACGATATGACGCCAGCTACAATAGCCAGCGGGTCTTTAGCTTATTGAGCTAGGTGTCCTTGTAGCCAAATTACTGTCTATATCTTTACAAATATTGATAGCTTTTTGCTAACATAAAAAAGCTAGCGATCCTCGTGGCCAAATCGCTGTCTTTATCGCTGCGATTATAGCTAGTTATTCGCTAGCCGATTTCCCACCGGGAAAGCGTTTTGAAATAGTTTATGGTTGTTCTTTTATGCTTTATTTTTTAGAACGCCTAATAAAAAGTTTTTAGATTAGAATTAAATTAATAAATATCTAGATAAGGTTTGGTAATGTTTTTGGTGGATTTACAAAAAGGTATTTTATATCCCTTTACTTAAATATAGAGGTTTGTTTTCAAATCTAGAAAAAACACTGTAGCACAAAATAAAATCCTGGAGAAATATAACAAGTTTCTTGCAGAAGAAACGTTTTTTAAGAACGTACTAAACCTGTAACTAAACGGGGAAAAAATATATAAAGTTCAAACAAGTACCAGAGGTTGTCTAAAACTTTGATACTTATACCAAGTGTTGAAGTATTCAAAAAACAATTACTTTGGGTAGATCCGGGGGCAAATCCAGACCATCTTATAAGGAGAATGGAAGCAATTTACAGGTCTATTTGATTCAGTGGATCCAGACTCGAAGGATAGAAGGTAGGGGGGGGGGGGAAGTGCAGGTTAATTTAGTGGATCCAGACTCTAATAAAGTGTGTGTTGGGGGGGGGGGGGAGGGGAAGGGCAATTTTTAGCTTTAAATCATAAAACCTCTTTAGTTAGTTTTTTTACAATATTATTCTTACATTGTTTTGATCTATATAACTATGAAATTACGTCATATTGATATCCTAACAGTCCGAGTTTTTGTTCGCATCACACAAGTTATTAAAATTTCTTAATCAGCCAACCTAATTTACTTCCATTTTTAAGCAACATGCTTTGTTAAACATATAAATTTACCAAAAAATAAAAAACTAGTTCTAATCACATCTATTATTTATTTCTAACCATCACCCCCCTCCTCCCTGTGGATCCGCCCTTGGGTAGATTGTAATTTTTGTTGTAATTACTTCTTGATAGTTCGACAAACAGTTGTTAAAAACTTATCCAGTTAACTTTTAAGAGATCGTTCCACTTCAACTATAGCTTATAAAGGTTACAAACTACATTTCAAAATTTTCTGTTTTCAATGCAAAGACGCCATTTGGACTTGCCGCTGGAATAATAGGCCTTTTCACTAACTCAACTTATAGTCCGGCAAAATATTAAATATTTGGTGCTATGTAAAAAATTAATAAAAATTTCGAGCAACTGATGAAAACAACGTCGAGCTTTGTGCTAACCTGAATAACTGCATAACTCTATAGCTTCATAACGCGTAAGAAAATTGCCTATTGATATTGGGTAACGTATTGTAAAGAACGTATTGAAAAGAATAAATAAGATACACTGTCGAGTAATTGCAATTTAATTTGTTCAGATCATTATTCAAAAAAAAAATGTAGGCAAATGTAAATAAATGATAAGATTGAGATACAATTCTTAGCCTCAAGAATTTAAAATTTTTCGGACCACTTGAAAAAGGTTTCAAATTTAATTTTGTTTTTCTATAGTATGAGCAAGAAGTGTGCAAGAAGTTTTAATAATGCTGTTACAAATATCGCTGCAAATGTCATATAATGATTAACTTTCTCATAAGTCTTTAATTTACAAAAGATGTATGAACTATAAACTAAGCTCTATGAGTAAACATGTCTTAGAGGTTTTTTCTGATAGTATAGTATAAAATTTAAAAATCATATGCATACGCACATATGTATAAGCATATGCAAACACACACATATAATTTTCCAGCTGATTCCATGTTATATATCTCCACATGTTATAAGTACAGTTTCAATTGATGTTAAAAATGAGTGCTGATTTACACACACACACACACACACACACACACACACACACACACACACACACACACACACACACACACACACCCAGATCTAAATTATTTTAATGGGGCTTATTCTTTGCAGAGTAAATGCTTTTATTTTTTTAACAATGAAATAAACGGATTTTTTGAGCGCGTCCGCAATTAAATGTATTGCATATTAATATAAAAAGTATGAACAAAAATTTTGAAGCTTTTTTAAATAATTTGGAGGATATTCTCGATATTTTTAACGTAATATGCATTACAGAAAATTTTCTTTTTCCAGGTTTCACAGTTATTTCACTTGAGCGTAAAACAAAAAAACGCGGCGGTGGTATTTTTATTTATATAAAAGAAAACCTGCAGTTTATTAATTGGCTTGACTTAGCCGTTGGTGATGACGATAAAGAGGTTTGAGCAATTGAAATATTGACCAAAAAAAATAAAAATGTACTTTTGAGTTGCTGTTATCACCCACCAACTGGTGTAATTAAATATTTTAATAATTTGTTAAATAAAGTTATTTTTAAAAAAAGTGACCGCGAAAAGAAATTAAACTATTTAATTGATGATTTTAATTTGGATTGTTTACAGTATTACGTCAAATACAACCTTAAAGAGTTTTACAAAAACTTGTTTAAAAACGGAGCGTTTCCGCTAATTACAAAACCGACAAAAATTAGTGAATCAATGACTTCATTAATTGAATTTATGATAACGAACGATATTTTTTAATCATTCTCTTAAAAAAGGAATCATTAAATGCGTTATCACAGATCATTTTCCGATTTTTTCCCCCATAAATACAGATAATAAATTAATTCTAAATAAAAAAAATAACTTTTGTAAACGCATTTATAGTAAAGCAAGCTTAGCATCATTTAATGACCAATTATCAATGCTTCATTGGCAACATATTGATTAATCTCAGGACGCAAACTTAGCTTATAGCAATTTTCTTAAAACATTCTACGAAATTTATGACGCAAATTTTCCTAAAATTGAAATAAACTTAAAACTAAAAAAAAATAACATCTCCATGGATAACCAATGGACTAAGAAAATCTTCCAAAATTAAACAAAAATTATATATTAAGTACTTGAAATCCAAATCAGTTGAAAATAAAACCTCCAGCATAATTTTTTACAAAAATTATACTAGAGAATTAATAAGACTAAAAAAAAATAAAAAAATAAAAAAAAATACTATCTTGACTTAGTTGAAAAAAATAAAAACAACTCAAAACGCATTTGGCAAG
>NC_088923.1:5512500-5515000 GCF_038396675.1 Hydra vulgaris | reverse complement strand
ATATCAACAAAAACATTCCATGTCATTTATGGAATTTTGATGAAACTGGTTTCTCTGGTGATCAAGGTAAGCAAAATATAGTTTGCCGGCGTGGTGCAAAACGACCATTGAAATTGGTTGGCTACAATGAAAAAATCCATTATACAGTTGGAAATTGCATTAGTGCTGCTGGTAATTGTCTAGCTCCATACATTATTTTTAAATCAAAAAACGTTTGTACAGAGATCGACATTTAAGTGGTCCAGATGATGCCATGGAAGATAAGCAATTTGTTCAGTGGCTCACTCACGTGTATGTTCCCGCCATAAAGAAAATTTTAGGTAATTAGTTCAATCTAATTTTAGTTATCTAATTATTTTTATCTAATTTTACATTCACAAAAGATTGCATCAATCTAATTATAGTTATCTAATTTTAGGTATTCATATTTTAGTCGTAGATGGACATGTGACACTTGTTACTTATTGGTCGTACTTAATTACATCGAAAACAATATTTTGGAACTACACTACCTCAGCCACTTCCCTCTGAATCTACACCAACATCTAACATCAGTATATGTCACATAGTATTAGCTCCAAAGTTACCTCAAAAGTCACCCTGTCTACAAACAACCTTCAATATTGTAGTAACTCCGGCTATTCAAAAGAAAATTCAAAAAGAGGTTGAAAAATAACCTGCAGTCAGCTCAATCACTTGTAGCAGCTATGCAACAAATGTTTCGTATCCAACACGTTGACACAAAAAAAGATAAAAATATAGATGTGCCAAGATTCGAAGGGGAGTGTCTCAACAAACCTGAAATACTTCAAAGGTTGAAAGATGCTGAGAGTAAAAAAGCATCAAAGCAAGCTAAAAACTACGTAAGCTTAGCTCTAATGGCGAACAGCAAGTAAACCAAGCTTCAAGTTCAACGAAAGTATAAGCTGCAAACCAATTTAAGTGTGAAAAGTGCCGAAAAGTTTTAGGAAAAGCTTAACAAATAAAGTGTGGAATGGTGCCACTGAAAATTCAAATTGCAAGGTTTGGCTATTTTAAACATGCATACCAAAGCGATACGTAAAAAGCGCTAATTTTTATTGCACCAGAAAGTGCTGCCCAACTAAAAACTCAACTTAACCTTTATTCCTCTAAACGACTCAACAGCATCACAAGAATAAAAAAGTTTATTTTATTTGATTGCTTTTTTAATTGTTATTATTAACTGCTTTTAATTTTTAATAAAGTGTTGTTAAACTACACATATATTTGCGCATTTCAATTTCCCCGAATGTCAGTGTAGAACGGAACATATTTTTTTCAATCAAATAAAGTTTCATTAAAAACTTATAAAAAAAATTATTTAATTTTTATATATTTAAATACTCAATATTCTCTACAATTTAAAAAAAGAAAAAATTAAAAATCTTTTTTCCGTAACAAAATAAAAAAATAAAATCCTTAACTATTCCATTTGACCCCATTTTACTCTAATTCGTGTGAATAATCTGTTGTTTTTTTTAGTCATAACGTTTTATTTGATTAAAAAGGCTACATAAATAAATTTCGAAATATTACTCGTACTGTTGCAATTTTTTATGTTTATTTTTGAATACTGTAAAGTAAACCAGCAAAGATTTATGTTTTACTGATATATATTTTGCTTTTACAACAACCTAATAACTAAACCTAAATCTAAAATAGGTTTTCCATTGCTTCCTGTTTGTTAAATATCCATTAAATCAAATTAAATTTACACTTTTTACACCATAGTGTTAAAGTAAGGGGCTATTCTACAGGTGTGTGTGTGTTCTTTTGATTGTTCTTTAAATCAAAAGTTTAGTTTAAGAGTTTATTTCATTTGTTACTAAATAAGTATAAGATTAACTTTAATGTTTTAAAGCAAGAAAAAAAATAATTTATTTACTAAATTAAAGATTTTTTAAACTGTTTCCTTGTTAAATCAAAAGTTTAGTTTAAAAGTTTATTTCATTTGTTACTAAATAAGTATAAGATTAACTTTAATGTTTTAAAGCAAGAAAAAAAATAATTTATTTACTAAATTAAAGATTTTTAAACTGTTTTCCTTGTTTTTACACATAACGTTCCATTTGATTAGAAAGACTACATAAACAATTTTCCGAAATTTATCTATACTGTTGCCATTTTTGTGTTGGTTTTTGGTTATTGTAAAGTAAACCGGAAAAGTTTTATATCTTACTTATATATTCTGTTTTAATAACACTCTAATATCTAAACCCTAATATCGAATTATTAAATAACAAATGTCTAATAAAAAAACAATAAAACATTACAACAATAACAACTCACCTGTCTATCTCTGTTCCCTAGATGCTGAAAAAGCATTTGACAGCAATAGCTGAGACATTCTATATGAGAAACTACACGACAATATAAAATTACCGCTTTATGTTATTAATACTATATCGTCATTGTACGATGAAAGCAGCGGTTCTGTAACTTATCTAGGATACAAATCATATCCATTTTATCTATCACA
>NC_088923.1:5407500-5507500 GCF_038396675.1 Hydra vulgaris | reverse complement strand
TCTTCCTGTTAAGACATGTGTTCTTTTGCAAATTGTAATCTAACTTCTTTATGACGAGCAGTAAGTTTTGGTTTTCGTTTACGCTTTTTCCAAACTGTGTTTGGATCGACATGTAAGGTTTGTCTCACGCTTTGAACAGACACAGTAATTGTAAATCAAGACGAATTTGAGATGCAGTCATGTGATGAGTAGCAGCACGACGTACAATAACTCGTACAGTACGATTATCAATTTTACATTTGCCACCACTTTCGTTATAAGCTCCATGACTAACGCCAATCTTGAAGTAATTATTAACCACTTTTGGAAATCTTTTAATTTTCTTTGCAATTTACCGATTAGATAAGCCTGTATCTTTGTATGCTTTGATTACTGCCAATTCTTTATTCATTAAACGCTTACCACGTCCGATTTCAAATTAAGGTATCAAAAACCAAATGTTAAAAACTTTATGACACTAATTTCACAGTCTTTGTTTAACTTACAAATAATAATAAATAACCAAGTCACAAATGCGTATCACCAGATCAAAATATACAAGTAAGCTGAAAATAATTGATGATGATGCCAATTCTATTTGTTACCGCAAATATAAAGTATTATACATTTTTATGGCTTTATCAAATGTACCGCAATTTAATTATGCTATATTATAATCTAAAAAGTTGTTGTTTGTAACAATAATTATATGTGCGTGGATACAAAAGATACACTGCACAAACTTGCTAACAGATTTACAAAATATTGGATCAGTACATGGTGAGACTAATTCTATTTTCTTCACTGTATATATATAATATATATATATATATGTATATATATATATATATATATTATATATATAAATATATATATATATATATATATATATAATATATATATATATATATATATATATATATATATATATATATATATATATACCCGGTTGGCACAGGACGTAAAAAAGACGTCTTTTTAACGTCTATTGAACGTTTGGGACGTCTTTTGAACGTTCAAAAGACGTCTTATTTAGGTCCTGTGCCCACTGGGTGTATATATATATATATATATATAAGGGGCGGATTCAGCATTTTTGATATTTGAGATAGCTAACTTGCAGACATGGAACAAACTCCGAAAATATATATGTTTATACTTATGTCAAATAAATACGATTTGCAAAAAACTACGATGATTTGATTCTGGCAACAAAAAATCCCAAAAATTTTAACCACCGCTACCTAAGCAAGAGAGCAACAAGTTGATCAAATATTTTTTGAACTATTCTTGAATATATTTATATTCATCGATTAATTCTAAATTTCGTAAAATAATCTCTTAGCGTTAAAAAATTATATCTTTATAAAATTTGTAACCCCCTTAAATTGAGGGAGGGAGGAATATCAAACATAATATAGTCATAATTTTTGAACACTAAGAGATTATTGTATGAAATTTGGAATTTATTGATGAATATAAACTTAATTAAGAAAAGTACAAAAAAACAATTTTTCAAGTTGTTGCTCTCTTGATTGGGGCTCTTGATTATATATATATATATATATATATATATATATATATATATATATATATATATATATATATATATATATATATATATATATATATATATATATATATATATATATATATATATATACACCTTATACAGAAAGTTTAAACGCACTTGTTTTATTAAAAGCTAAGTTATGTTTCGAGTGTTACAAACAGAAAATACAAGGCAAGGTCCAGGGTTTTTTTTTGGTTTTTTTCTTAGCCGATTATTAATTAAGAAAAAAATACAAATTTGAATTAAAAAAACGCAACATTTTTCCTGAAATTAAATAACAAACTCAAGTAATCAAAAGATTACTTGGAAAAAAGTCCAACAAAGTTTAACGCATCTTTAAATTCCTTTAATCGAAATATATTAGTACAGGATATGATCCCCGTTTGTTTTTAATACATGCTCGTATTCGACTAGACATTGATTCAATTAAGTTTTCAATCATCTTGATCTGTATTTCAAGCCCCAGTTAGGTCAGTTCTTGTTTGAGCGTTTCGTGACTAGTTGTTTGCTTTTTTGTTAGTTGATTATTCATCCAGCTCCATAAATTTTCAATCGGGTTTAAGTCTGGTGATCGTGCTGGTCAAGGCATAAGTCGAATATTACTTTTAAGGAAATAATCAGTGATTAAATATGATGTATGACATGGAGCATTGTCTTCTTGAAATAAATAGTTTTTATCAGCCTGGAACTAGAGATAAGTACGTTTTCCAAAATGTGACGATACTCATTCTGGTTAAATCTTCCTTCGTATATTTTATGACAGCCAACGCCTGAGCCTGATATACATCTCCATATGCCGACGGGACCACCACCTTTTTGAATACGGCTTAGTAGGTGTTGCTTCAAATATTTTTCCGAATTTTTGCGACAAAAAAATCTCTTGTTTTTTTTTTGTTTCTTGCATTATGACTTTCTTATTGTCATTCGACTAACTATTTTGTCTAACAGTGAAATATTTATTTCTGTACTTAAAGTTGATACTCCCGATTAGTTATTGATTCAGAACCTAGAATTACTGCAACAGATAACTCTGAATTAAGTAGTGATTCAATTCAACAATCGAGTACAAAACTTGACATTGGGTTCATCACAGCTGTATTTCCTTCTCAATCACAAATAAATACTTTTATGGCCAGAGTTCATATTGACTTTTCTATTTTCTATTTTGCAAAATACTATGCAATAATTGTAGGTTCCACAACAGTTTCATCTCACGTTGAGCAAATCACATTTATTTTATCAAGTTTGCCATGAATAGCAATATAAAATTGTTGAATGATTTTTGAAATTTTTAGATTGTAGCTACAAAAGTGGTTTGTAATTGGTCAAATAATTACAAAATCTTAGAAAATTATGCTAATCCATTCGCTGATTGAAGGACGCAAAGTTATGCGCCTAAAATGTTAGGCAAGTGCAAGGGAACGCAAGCTATAATATAATTTTTTTCCTTTGGTGACTACTTTCTAAAGCAATTTAAATGTCAACCAATTTTAACTGAAGCTAACCTTTTACATATTTTATCTGCTAATGAAATAGTAAAAGACGTTTTTTTCGACTACTCAACCAGTAACTGCCTACAAACAACCACCAAACTTACAAAGGGAATTCTGGGGACATCCTTAAGATCATTAAAAAAACAATTAATAATAAAGGCAATTTATAGAAAAGTTGCAAAAAAGAACAAAGTTAATAAAAATCAAAAAAATAATAATAATGTAGGCAAATTATAGAAAAATTATATTCTTATAAGCATCATAGTTTATTCATAAACAATGTTGCTTATAAGCAACATTGATTATGAAAGCCTTCTTCCTTCTTTACCAATGAACTTTTTAATGAAATGAGAAGGCGTAAAGTTTATTAGTAAAATGCTCTTCCGCTGTGCTCTATAATAAAACCGTAAAGTAATCTGGGGGCATCTTAAAAACGAATAAAATATAATAATAATGAAGGCAAGTTGTAGAAAAGTTGCTTCGATTGCAACAATGCTAATATTGGAATATCAGTTTAAGTATAAAAATGTCCTCCTCGATTTTTTTCCGCATTCACGGAAACGTTTTTTGTATTTTAAAGGAAAGTCTGCCTCAATTCTTTCAGTTAGTAACAAAATTAGATTTTGGTGATATTAATTATTGGTAGGAAAGACTGGGGCTAGTTAGCAACAGTGGTAAGTTGACGAACTGTATTTATTTACAGAGTCTTTCTTTGCAAAGTACCAAAAATAAAATTGAATCTAATTGAGTATTTAATCTTTACAGTAATATTATAAAATTAGAAGATATTGGGATTTTTGTGTTTTCAGACAAAAACGTAACTTTCAGATAATTGCGGTCTTTTTACTTTACAAAGAAAGTTGTTGACCGTACGAAAAAATATTAAATGTAAAGATCATAGTCACAATATGTTTAGATCATAGTCACAATATGTTTATTATTTCCACTTTTTTTTTTTAAATAGCTTTCATCAGGATCTATAGATTGTTTCTTGAAAAAAAATATACTTGGGGTAACTTGTCAAAAATTTTACAGGGCTAAATGGCCGATACTGTTTACTATGAAAAAAAAATTGTTTATAAAATAAACACTTTTTTAAATTTGTAACAATATTAAGAAACTTTATTATAATTTTTTTTTCCAATAAAAATTAAAAAAATTCACCTAGAAAATTTATTTAGTAAATAAATAGGAAAATGTACCTCGTAAATAAATTGGCTACTGTTTTGTGTAAAATAGAATTTTTAGTTTTCAAAATAAGTAGTAAATAAAATTAGATAAGTTTTTCATCAAATAATATATCAATACTCATTTTTATTGATTGTGACAATTTTCCCTGTGGTGGGGTAATTCTGTAAAAAAATTTCTTTATTTTTTTTAGGCTTCAAGAAATTTTTTTTAATGTAAAAGCAAGTTGAAAATGTTACCTGAACTCATTCTCCTCGCGACTGCGCTTTAAAATAAAATAAAAATGCTGGGCTGCAGAGCTCAAAAAGTAAAAATTAGAGGCAACTTGCCCCTTTCTCTCCTACAGTAAATATATTAGGAATAAATTAAACGATTCATAAAAGATTTTGTGAACTTTATCTTATCGTTTATCTAACTTTATCCTCATATACTTTATCCTTTATCCAACTTTATCCTCTTTAACTTTATCCTTTATCTAACTTTATCCTCATATACTTTATTTATTCACCTAACTACCTTAAATATAAAATTGTCTTGTCTTTTTCGCAGGTCTTCTTCTCCTTCGGAATTTGCAAATTCAACAATTATTTTATCTAATTCTAATATTTTTGCTTTTTCTTTCACTTTTGGTAAAATTGCGTAATGTTCGAGACGTTCCTGAGACACGCTATTTTTTAAATATATTTTGATCAACTTTGGTTGGCTAATAGATCTTTCCTCACTAGCAACATTCACATTTTTAATCTCTTGAACTTAATAGCAGGATTAGCGCTCGGACTGTGGTAGTTGTAGTAGTAAAAATTAAATATAATAACACATTTCAATACAATAATATTGTATTTTACATGTTTATTTATTCTAATAAGCATATTTACTTATTCTTATATGTGTATTTATTTATTCTTATATGCTTTTTAGAAAAGCAGAGTTTTTTCAAAACAAATTGTTCTTGCTTTCTGGTAAATGAGGTTAAAAATACTTAAGGCGAAGACTTTTTACATTCGATGATGGTTTATTTAAGGTACAAACCATATTTTTCTAATTTAATTTAGCATTAAGTCTTTATTTAATGTTATTTGCTTTTTAATTTAATTTTTTAATTTAATTTGCCACTGCAAATAGAAATAGATTCTAATTTAAACAAATTGTAATTTGATCTAAAACCTTTCAATTTAATTTCAGATTACCTTATAACGTGGCCGCTTCGTTTAGATTTAAGGACTATTTTTTTGAAGATTTTGAAGCAATTTATTTACGTTCGTTAACGTGCGGTACAGAATTACGCAACATACGATACGGAATTACGCAAATAAAAAACAAAGGTTTTGATATTATGTTTAACCAAGGACGTTTTATTAGATGGACCTTTTACTCATTGTTTAAATGCCAAATGCGCGTTTGTAATTATTATAAATAAAAATAGCCAAATAATAGGAAACATTTGCGTCACGTGGAAATACTTTTATACATCGAAATGATAACTGTCTCATCTACCTAAATAAATAAAAAAAACCTTATTTTGAAAAGTTTTGTAATTAATATATTTTGTTAAAAAAATTTTTATAAAAATTTATCTATTCAATCACCCTTTTTAAATCCTGTATAACTAATAACAAAAAGTTTTTAAACCATATGATTATTTTAGTACTCTATTAGTAAAAAAAATTCAAATACCAAAACATATATCAAGACAAAGTTGTGAGACAAATTTGTCTCACAACTTTGTTTTGATATATGTTTTGGTATTTGAATTTTTTCGGAAATCATTTTTTGGTATTTTGAATTTTTTGGTATTTTGAATTTTTTCGGAAATCGTTTTGGTATTTTGAATTTTTTCGGAAATCAAAATTTTGACGGAAATCAAATTGTTTTTTGCAAAAAACAATTTGATTTCCGTCAAAAAATAAAAGTTTAAATCTTTAAGAAAATAGTGAATTCAAAGTGTAGGGAGTAATGGTTGCCAGCAATCTCTAGTTTAATCTATAATTGATCTATGATATGACCTACAACACGTAGAAAATTCTTCTTACTTTACAATATTCATATTAGTATATCATATATTGCATTTTTAAAAAAACATTAGTTTTGACGTCAAAGTTTTTTTACAAACAAGTTATCATTATACAAAGCTTGCATATTAATAAAAATGTTTTCTAATACACAAGACATTCTTCATTAAATAAGATGCATTTATATTTTGCAAAAGTTATTATTTTACGTAAGTTAGCAAACCAAAAGTGTCGGTTTATTTTGTAAAATTATTTCAAAAAGTGACGCAAAGAATTCAAACCTGCATATAATTTCAGTAATTAGAGGCGCCTTTGATCTAAAACAATGCGTTAAAGGTCCTTCTATTAAAACGTCCTTGGTTTAACTAATTTACGAAAAAGCAAAAATATTTATCGGTAAAACATATCTAATTTATCGTTATTAACAAATCTAACTCATCTTAAATTATTGTTTGTCATCTCAACACATTCAAGAAAACAAACATTAGTTCTTTCATTCATTTTTCATAATTCATTCAAGAAATTATTTTTCATTATTAAGAGTAAAAAAACTTTCCTAAAACAAAGATTAATACCACTAATATTGAAAAATTTAAAAATGTGAATGATATGAGCGAGATTCGTAAATCTGCGCAAGGCTCCATGAATTCCGGGGCCACCCCGCCTTGCAGGGTTGTGCTCTCCTTATCTATGCCGCTGAGAAGCATTTAAAAACTGTATTTTTAACATACAATAATTACAAATAACAGTTATTTGTAATTATTATTTGTCGTTAATTAGATATGATTGCAAAAAAATTATAAATTAATCAACTTTGTGGAACTCTCAAACGGAACTACTAATTTACAATATTTCCTATGAATAACGACTTTAATTGTTTCAGTTGCTTCTAGAGAACTCTCTAAATTGAAAATATTAAAAAAATTATATAGTAATATATCTTCCGATCTTTCTTGGAAACCAGTTGCTTTCATTTCAAATCAGTTGCAAAATTAGCATCTGCTAAGGTTGCATCACTTTATCAAGCTCGACACTTTCTTACTCCGAATTCTATTCGGAGTAAGAAAGTGTCGAGGTTTTTTTCTCTATCTCTATAAATCTCAAATCCGACCTTGTATGGAACACTGTTGCCATATCTGGGGTGGATCTTCTAATGATGCACTTTCTCTGATAGACAAGGTGCAAAAACGCATTGTAAACATAGTTGGACCTGCTCTTGCAGCCAACCATTATCACATCGTCGTAACGTTGCTTCTCTTTCTCTTTTCTAAAAATTCTATAATGGGCACTGCTCTAAAAAGCTAGCGTCTCTTATGCCATCCACTAAAATTCATTCTCGTGTTACTCGTCATTCAATTAAGTGTCATCCTTTTTCTGTGACTGTTCCTAAATTCTCCGAAAACTCTTATTCGTCTAGTTTTTTTCCTTGAACATCAGTTAAGATTCATATAACTTGCAATCTTTTAAGTCGTCTGTCAATCGTTATCTTGTTCTACAATCTTCATCTTTCTCTTCCAGTAACTTTCAACTCTAATAGTGGTTGCTTGCAGCCTTGCTGGAAGCGAAGTTGTTAAAAAAAAAATATCTATAAGATCGTGATAAAAGATGCATAATTTTTGTTAAGAAGTCGTTCAAAGGAGAAATTTGATAAATTGCAATGAGTTTATTATGTTGAATTTTTTACGAAATAGTTATCGATTAACGATTAACGAAACAAGGAATGAAACGGTTTTGCTGCAACGAAAACTAAACGAATAAACTTTAAACCTTTAACAGTAATAAAATAAGTTTTCCACAAATTTTTACAAATTACAACGGATAAAGGAAGAATTAAGAAATTAAATAAACAAAACCTAAGACTTTCTTTGATTTGAATGGATCTCGGTATGTTATTAAACGGATCTCGGTATGTTATTGAAAACAATATTTCTCTGTTTTTTTTATTTTAGAATCTGAATATTTGCATTTTCTGAGATTAAAAGTGATATTAAAAAAAGAATGTAAAAAGTGATGTTAAATAAGAAGTATATAAAATATTTTTCTTATTCATTAAATGCTCATAAAACCAAAGAAAATTAAGTTTCTTATTAAAGCAGCTGACTTAAAACCACTAAAAAGAAAAAAAAATTGTCTATATATATATTCTTCAGTATATTACTTATATATTCCACAGTACATATATTTGTTTGGTTCAGTAGTAAAATTGTGGAGTGAAAATATTTTGCCACTACTGCTGTATCACCGAATGTATTTTTACCGCGGTAACGTTGATAGTACATCCGGTGATATTGCAGTAACAGGTAAAGATATTCAGGAGCTTGAAATACTCCATCTTTAGCTAAATTGCTTAGGCAATGTTGCTAATAATAATAATAAATTAATAATAATAAATTGCTTAGACATTGTTTTAATTTTTTTGTGGGAGACAGCATATTCCTTTAACTTTTCTTTTTTTCTTTTTTAAAATTTTAGTTTTAGGTGCCCCGAGGAAGACCTAACGGTTTTGTTACAGAGCACCAAGAAAGAGAATTGAACAAGGAAGTTCACACTTCCTTCTTTACCAATAAAATAAGCCCAGAGCTCGCTTTAAACCATGAATCATCTTGTTTCTTAAGCAAGCTCTTTAACAATTGCGCGACGACCGCTCAATTCTAAACTAAACTGTTTATCTACAGACTGTCCCAGTCTGTAGATAAACATCAACTCTACAGACCAGAGCAATCAGTTTTTTAATCAGAACAAGCAAAATAATATTGTGCGTTAGTTTTAGAATGGGAAATAACATTATTTTCTTTTTTAAAAAACTTTTTCTGTATTCATGCTTTTTTTTTCTGAAACTTTGTTCCAAAGTATCAAGCAATCAGAAAAAATGACTGCTTTGTTTTTAATTTTGAATAATGTAAACTTTTTTTCAAGTAATTTATTTTCAAGTAGTTTTTATAACATTCATTTCATTTTTATTTGGATAAAAGTAAAATGGCTGCTTAGTTTTTAATTTTTTATTAATGATTTCTAATTAACAAAACAAGTTTCTATATATTTTTATTTAGGTATTGGAACAAAATTCTAAACAAGATTTTCTAAGAATATGTGATGATAAATGGATTAATAAAAGAAAAGCTACAACTATTGCATTTTCTGTTCAAAGTGTCATCCTGGGAATAGAATACACGCTAACATTTTTAACTCTGTGGTTGTACATTAAGAAAATGATAAACACAAACTCTCCAAGATTTTATTACGCTTTGGTGTCCATATCATATTTGCTTTCATCGACATTGTTTACTCCTATTATTGGTAGAATTGTTGATAAAACCCGCCATGTTCGTTTAACATTTTTAATTTGCAATTTATGCTTGGTAATCGGAAATCTTTTATACAGCTTTCATTTCTCTCCGTGGTTTTTAGTTGCAGGAAGGTTTTTGTCTGGGTGTGCTGGTTTAAGATCTGTTATGTGTGGAGAAATAGTTCGCAGTTATCCGTCTGGCGAAACAAGTTACAATCTAGCGTTGTTATCAGTTACATATAATGCTGGATTTATTTTGGGTCCTGGTGTTAACTTTTTGTTTACTTATATTGATTTTCACATAGAATTGTGGCATTTAAATACTTTTAACTTTAACGGACTTTTTATGGCTTTTTTAAGTATAATAATGTTAGTTTTGAGTGTGACCATGGTTCACGATTTATCAAAAGAATTTGACTTAAAAGCATATGAAGAAAAAAACACTCAGAAGTTTCATTTGCAAAAAGTGGTTATCCAATCAAACATAAGTTCCGATTCTTTTAACGAGACCGTACCTTTGGTTGATTTTATAAAACAAGATAAGATCATGAATGGCAAATCTTCTTCATCTTACATAAACATATTCAAGTTACTAAAGCTTTTGTTCACCTCAATAGATGCTGCTTTGCTTTTATTTTGCACTTTTTTTGTGATGCTTTTCCTTGTCACCTTTGATATGTGGTTGCCAATACTTATAATTGATACACTTCATCTATCAATTCTAGAATTAAATATTTGCGTTTTTGGAACAGGAGCAACAAGTGTTGCCATTTTGTTTCTGTATATGTGGAAACCCGTTTCCGAAAACAAATTATTTGTTGCTGTCGTTATGGGTTTAATTGGCCTTTGTTTAGTTGACGCCAGTTTTATTTTTTTAAAACATACTAACATCAAACTACTTAATGTATTTTTAGGCGTTTTATATATGATATGCTTTGCTGGAGCAGGAATTATTCCAGATGTGTACCTTACAGACACGTTAGCAAAGCTTGTGAACTCTAACGTGCAAACGTTCGTTGACGGGATTCGTAATTCAATGTATTCCGCAGGATGTTTGCTAGCTTTGGCAAGTGCAGCATATACCTTTGAGTATATTGAAATATTTTCCGGAATTTATATAGTGTTAACTTTGTTGTGTGTTTACTTTCTAATTGTAAGAAAAAAACACTTGCTAAAACCAAAGCTAATCTTTTAAACGTCAGAAAGTTCCAGAAATTTTTATTTTAACTTTAATTACCGCTTGTATATTACAACAAAAATCTTAAAATAAAAGTTTGTATTATTTTTACCCTAAAATACCTATTTATTGTCTGGTTTGTTTGTTAATACAACGCAAATGTTAATACAAAAATAAATTTCTTTTATGCGCTAGTAGTTGGTCAACTCTTTATGTCTAATTTTCCTTTTTCCTTAATTTCCATTTTTATTATTACTTTTTTTTGGTGTTGTTGTTTAAAACTTATTTAGAAAACAAAAATATTAAAGTTGTAAACTAACTTTTACCCTTTTCGTTCTTTGTAACTTTAATTCTAAAGTGTCAGAGTTAATAAAAATAAATAAAAAACACAAAATTTAAGATTGCGGATAAAAAATGGCCACTTTATAATACAGCTTTATATGAAGCAGCTTTTCCAAGGTCCTATAAATTGTCTGAATCAAATTTTATCATGATATATATATATATATATATATATATATATATATATATATATATATATATATATATATATATATATATATGTATATATATATATATATATATATGTATATATATATATATATATATATATATATATATATATATATATATATATATATATATATATATATATATATATATATATATATATATATATATATATATACAGTGCTCAAAGTGAGGTGGGATGCAGCTGGACACCATCCCATCACCTTTTTATAAAGTATAAACCATCCTGCCACTTTTTTGTAAATTTCTATATATAACAATGATTTAGAGATAGGGTATTTTTAATTTACCAAATACCATCCCGTTACTTCTTTTTTCCACCTCAAACAGTGTGTAAATATATATAAATATATTTATATATATATAGGCCCGTTTTGGGGTCATCATGTTCTTCCAGCAAAATAACGGTCGTGACCTCTCCAGCCTCCCCTTCCCCTTTCGCCACTCACGCACTAAAATCTAAACGTTAACACGACTTTTTTTATATGCTTTTCATAATAAATTACTGCACCAGACAAAAAGTCAACAAGTAAATGTGGTAGTTATAACAAGGTAATCTAACAAATAAGCATTGGAAAATTAGATCTTTGTTTTCTATAAATACAGTTTGTAACAGGAGTAGAATGAAACAGGGTCATTCCACGCCAAACGGTCCAATTTCCAAAATAATCCCCGCACTACCATCTCAGATTTTGATAAAATTTTGTCAGTATGTTGTTAAACATGTTTCATGGAGATTACCAAAATTTCATATCAAAATGTTTATTATTTCGGATTTTGTGGTACTTTTTGTAAGGTTTACCCAAACATCAACTTCAGTCAATAGCTAAAATTCGTATATTTGGGGTCCTATATTTTTGCAATGAAAGGGTAATATATCTTAAAAATGTGGTTTTTAGGTGCAGATCACAAATAATTTATTACAAGTTTCATATTATGCCTAGATTTTAGTCTATGGTTCGCCAAATATCGTTACAAACGCAACACTATAAATACTTTTTCTTTATTTGTAGGGTCATATCTCTAAAACTAAAGGTTTTTGAATCTTGCTATTTTGTCTAAAGGTTCTACATACTATCATAATGATATGGATTAAAAGTTTGCTATTTTAAAAATTTCTCTGCTGAGTTATTCTGAAAGCAATATGGCGAAAAAAGTGAAAAACCCTAAAATAACGTGTGTTTGAACCCCTAAAAGTTGATGTGGGCAAATTTTTTTTGTTTTTTTAATTGTATTATTGGAAAAACCTTATTTCAAAATTTTAGAAACAATAAAAACTGTCTTGGAGAGATCTTTCTTATGAACGAAAAAAATCTAGTTTTTATAAGCTAAGTTAGGTCTACAAAGTCTTTGATGTTTTAAAAACGATATTAAGGTCCGTATATTAACTATTGCCATGTAGAGGTAATTTTAGTAAGTAAGTATATTTTTATTCTACGGACAAATCTCTCTAAATTAATTTCAAATATTTAAGTTTATCACAAACATCTAATATAATAAATAGAATTAGAATAGATGTTATAAATTATAACATCTATTCTAATTTATAATTAAAATAACTCTTATTATAATATAATAAGAGTTATTTTAAATTTATCCTGACATGTCTGTTGAACAAAACTTAACTACTTGTTGTATTGGAAAATTTGATGGAAGTTTATATCATTTAAGTACTTATTCTCAAAAAAAGGGTTTTATTGACTTTTGCTCAGAACTTGCGAACGAGGAACAGAGTTTGATTGTGAGGCGAACTTATAATTTAATTTAAAATATTACTTTAGTTTGTTTCCACCACAAATTACTGCTGTTGGTTAAATACACGCATTTACAGCGCCATTGTTTAAACCCTTTTGGTATGGCCAATCGTTATTCAGTTAAAGGCTTGAGATGTATTGACCAAGACTGTCTTTCGAATTTAACAAATAAAGTTATTTATCCAGGTCAAAAAATGTGTCCAAATTGCCGCAAAGCTTATTCAACCACAAGCTCTTCAAGTGAAAAATTTGACGATATTGATGACATAGATGATATATTTTGTTCCACGGACACTATTAATACTAGCCTTTCTGAGCTTGGAATTTCACCTTTAAGAAAACGTGTTAGTAAGAGAGATCATGCTAGTTATGTAAAAAGCAAAATTTCGAAAGTGCAAATAACAGTTGCAAAAAAAATAGCTGTTGTTAGTGGTTTATCACCAGATAATAGTGTCCTACCACTAAGCAGTGCAAGTGTAGAGTGTGAGAATTGCATTGTCTGGTCAGATTTGATATTAGAATTGAAAGATAAAATATCTAGAATCAGTTATCCCCGTGAAAAAGTTCAAGTTTTAACTCTTATACCAAACAGTTGGTCAAGAATAAAAATATGTAGTGAGTTTAAAGTATCAGACAGAATGGCTAAAGTATCAGGCAGAATGGCTAAAGCAGCAAAAAAGTTAAAAGCAAAAAGTGGAATCTTAGCACATCCAGAAAGAAATGCAGCAAAGAAATTGCCAGAATATGATAAAGAAAAAATTTTGAAATTTTATGAACACGAAGCTTTTAGCAGAACATGTCCAGGGAAAAAGGATTTTGTATCTGTACGCATTGGTGCAAAAAAAGTGCATATGCAAAAAAAAATACTGTTAGTTAATTTAAAGGAACTTTTTTTGGAGTATAAAAAAGAAAATGGAGTTGAAGTCGAATTTTCTAAATTCTCCGAGTTACGTCTAAAATGGTGTATAACTGTTAGATCTTCAGGTACCCATCGTATTTGTGTATGTACTATTCACCAGAACATAAAAATAATGCTTGCAAGTAGCCCAGTTACGGTAGACTATAAATGTCTAATTGAAAAATTAGTTTGTGATATTCAGAGCCGGATCCAGCTTTTTTTGGTCTTTGAGATAGCTAACTTCCAGACACGGAGCAAACTCCAAACATTTATATGTTTATACATATGTCAAATAAGGATGCTTTGCAAAAAATTGCGATGATTGGAGGCTGGGAACAAAAAAGCCCCAAATTTTGTGCCCCCCTGCCCCAAACGTGAGAGCACCAAGTTGATGAAGTATTTTTTGTACTGTTCTTAACTAGACTAATATTCATCAATAAATTTTAAATTTCATAGTAAAATATTTTAGCTTTCAAAAATTATGACCATATAAAGTTTAAACCCCCCTCAATTTGAGGGGGTTATAAATTTTATATGGTCATTATTTTTAAACGCTGAAAGATAATACTATGAAACTTCAATATTATTGAATCTAAAGAATCAAAAAATCAATCAAATCAAATCAAAAGAAAAATCAAATCAAATCAAATCAAAATCAAAAAAATCAAATCAAATCAAATCAAATCAAATCAAAAAATCAAAAAATCAAAAATCAAAAATCAATCTCAAAAATCAATCTCAAAAATCAAAAAATCAAAAAATCAAATCAAATCAAATCAAATCAAAAAAATCAAATCAAAAGAATCAAAAAATGCTGGATCCGCCACTTCAATATTATTGAATCTAAAGAATGCATGCTTCATTGTTGCAATAAAAGCTACTATTTGCGATTATTGAAAAATGAACTGAAACCAAATGAGTTGATCATTTTGATGGATTTTTCTGAAAACTATTCATTTGTTGTGCAAGATGCTGTTCAAGGGTTTTATTGGGAAAACAGCCAAACAACTTTGCATTCTTTTGTTGTTTACTACAAACTTAATGACATACTTAAAAATAAATGTTATTGTGTTATCAGTAATTGCATGCATCACGATACTATTTCTGTTCATGTATTTCTTTGTAAATTATTAACTGAACTTAAAACATTTTTATCTTTTTAACTTATTCATTATTTCAGTGACGGTTCAGCTGCACAGTACAAAAACTTCAAAAATTTTATGAATTTAAGTCATTTATACTGACTATGGTATTAGAGCAGAATGGAATTTCTTTACAACTAGTCATGGAAAATCTCCCGGTGATGGAACTGGAGGAACTGTGAAGCGTTTAGCAGCACGTGCCAGTCTTCAACGGCCAATTGATAATCAAATTTTAACGCCCTTAAATTTATATGATTTTTGCAAGGAAAGTATCACGGGCGTTTCATTTATTTATGTTGATAGTGATAAAGTAGACAATATTAAAGACAATCAAGAAAAACGATTTAGTACTGGAAACACAGTTGCAGGGGCCCACAATGTCCAAAGGGCTCCAAAGGGACTTCAAATTTTTTCAAAATTTCAAAGTGAAAAAAAAAAAACATTAAAGTTTAAAATTTAATTTACGAAATATTTGTCCAATTTTGCAGTAAATGTCTTTGAAGCGGAGACCATTACAGCATTGCTCAATGTAGCACTATGCTCGTGCTCTTCTTTGTACATCAATACTGCTCACTTTTGGGCAAAATTGGAGAGACTGGCTAGGCTTCTATTGCTCTTAGTACGTCCGTGATACAGAAAGTTTCACAGAGTTAAATTGATACAGTAAATGACACAGAATTAAATCCTGTTGCTTAAATAATTATTTAAGCAACAGGATTCAAAATGAACTAATTATACTTAAGTCAAGAAAAGTAAAAAATGAAATTATTCATTGTCTAAAGGTGGCAAAATACTTTGCCATCATATTGGGTTGCACTCCAGACTTGGTCCATAAAGAGCAAATGACTGTAGTGGTACGTTTTGTTGAAACTTCAAAAAGTTCTGCAACAATTAAAAAGTAATTTTTGGGCTTCCTGGTAGCTGAAGATCTAACATCTGAAGGAATTACAAAGTTAATTACTACCTTTCTGACTGAAAACGACATAAATATTGATGACAGCAGAGGACGAGGATATGACAATAGAAGCAACATGAAAGGTCGCATCAAAGGAGTGCAAGTACAAATTCTGGAACAGAACCATTTGAATTTCTTCTCTCCGTGCCGTGCCCATACATTAAATCTCACTGTTTCTGATGCAGGCAAATGCAATGTATTCACAAAATTGTTTTTGGATATCTTCAACGGTTGTATGCATACAGATATCACCATACAGATGGACAATCATAGAACAATGTGTTAGAGTAGCAATAAAGAAATGGAGTCAGACACGCTGGGAATCTCAAATAGAAAGTGTAAAAGTTGTTAGGAACCATTTACCTAAAATTTTGAAGGCACTAGAAGAGTTAGAAGACTCAACAAGTGATCCTTTTATTTTTACTGAATTGAGATCTTTGACAAACGAATTATCATCATATGCCTTCATCATAAAGACTATGATATGGTATGAACTCCTACTGCAGAATAATATTGCAAACAAGTACTTGCCGTCTGAAAAAATGGACCTTCAATTAACTATGCAATATATCAATAATAGTAAAGTAGCTCTCAGTGCTCTTAGAAATAATTTTGACAGTTTGTTACTTGAAGCTCAAAAAATTGCAGCTAGCTGAGAAAATGATTCTGAGCTGCCTCAACCTCGAATAAGAAAGACCAAAAAACAATCTTTCTACGAATCAGCTGAACAAACACAGTTTACATCAATGGAAAATTTACCGATTAGCTTCTTCAATGAGATAATAGAAGAAGCCATACGTGGGTTGGATAAACGATTTACTGAACTGAATCATTTGTGTGGAACATTTGGATTCCTTTTTAATATTAAGACAATTGATAAAGAAGGGTTAAGGTCTAGTAGTGAAGAATTGGAAACAAAACTGGATAGAAAGGGGAGAAGTGATATTGACAGCCAAGAACTTTTAACGGAAACTTTTAATACTATCAACTTACTACCAGTTGATGTGACATCACCAATTGAAGTGCTTCAATACATTAACAAGAAAAATATGACAGAGCAATACCCTTACCTTTGTATAGCACTTCGAATTCTACTGACAATTCCAGCCACTGTTGCTACAGGGTAGAGATTTTTCTCCAAGCTAAAGTTGGTTGAAACACATTTGAGGACCACCATGTTAAAAGAGCGACTCAATGGGCTAGCATTACTGAGCATTGAGCATGAGATAAGCATTAGTCTAAAGTACCAGGAAATAATAAAAGAGTTTGCAATAATTAAGGCCAGAAAGATTGCATTGTAAATTTGGGAGAATATTTTAATTTGTAAAAGTTTTTCTTCAAATACAGTTAACTGAAGGTGCTTTGAAATGATTTCCTATATTGTAATAGTATTCATTAAAATCGGTAAAAAAATTGTGGTTGGGGGCCCCACAAGAAAGTCTGCCTGGGGCCCCAAAATAGATCAACACAAATGCTATAGTGATTTCTTCCTACATTTTTTATCCATCTCAGTAATACAAATAACTTCATTTATTTTTTATATGTTTATAGAGTTGTTGAATATAGGTAATAATAAAATACAATAAGATTAAACAGAAAAAGACAGTTTTGATTTAACAGATATACATTTACTGCAATAAATAAAGTAGATAAACCAAAAGTAAAGGATACTGTTTCGTTATCAAAAATTAGTTTAGATGATTCACTCTTAACTGTTGAGGAAGGAGATTCTAACTTCTTTATAATAGTTCACTTTGGAGTACTGCAAAGTTGTCTTCAATTTTTAAGTAGATGCCTAGATAGTGGTGACAAGGTCACTGTCAGTCTTAACCAGATAAAAAAAATTGGGACTCTTGCATAACCTTAAACTAGAATGTATATCTTGGGATTGGAGTTATAATTTTTACTCGTCTCCTGAGATAAAAAATAAACACATTCAAGAAGTCAATGTATGTGCTGTAGTGAGTTTTCGCAAGATTGGTTTTGCCCTCGAACAACAAAGAGTTAGTGTAAATGGCAAAGAGAACTTGAAGGTACAAGTAAAAGATAAACTTGAAGGTACAACCTTCAAAGCACATTTAAATTTGCCTCTAGCTATAAAAGAAGAAATTCAAAGCATCTTCAAAGATTTTGGCTCTAAAAATCTATTATAAAAGTGCTTATATGGCTTAACCTGAAATCCAAACGAAGCTTTAAACCAATTATTTTGGAATAAGTGCTCAAAGTCTCATTTTGTGTCGTAAACTGTTTTAGAGATGGAAGTATATTCTGCTGTCATTAATTACAATGAAGGTGTTATTGAACTAAGCAATTTATTTAAACTGTTAAATTTGACTGCTGGGAAATACTTTAGCTGCTATGCAACAAAAAAGGACAATACTCGTATCAAGCAAATTAACAGTAAAATGAGGGGGAAAAAAGAAAACACAGAGGAAAATTAGAAGTGCAGTTAAAAAAGTCTTCTTGACAAAAAAAAAGAGTCAGAGTTATCGTACTTCTGGGGCTTAGTTTCATATTTGAATACTATTTATTTCATTTTTCATTTCATTTTTCATTTTTCTCCGAAATAAGTTTTTGTTACGTTCACTTAAATTCAAATGACAATTTTTAGTTCTTTTATTCGACCGATTGACTTGAAATTTTCACAGACCTTTCTTCAATATTGGAACTAGATTCTGAACTAAAAACAACTATTTAGAACAAACGGAACTTGTTTAATTGCACTTTATTTTTCTAAATGACCTGATTTTTTAATGCTCAAAAAGAATTATCATCCATTTCGGATTGGTACATTTTTGAATTTTAATTTTAGCTCAGAACCTTCTTTACTACTTTACCTATATGCTTTCAAAATTTTGTTTAAATACTACATATAAATTATGAGAAACTAAAATTTGAAATTTGATACTTTTTTGATAATTTTTGCTAACACAGCTTTTTTGTTGGCATTTTTAAAAAATTTTCGTTAAATTTTTTTCATCAAATATATTAACATTACACTTAGTCTAAAGACATTTTTATTAATTTTTAAAGATTTTAGTAAAAAAGGGGTAGAGCCACTTTAAACTTTTGTTTATTTTTAAGTACTACATCCTCATATTTTTTGTCTCTAGTTGGCAATAAACACACCCCCAATGCCAATGGTGGGCCATGCTTGGGCCAAGTATGGCGAGTCTACTGGGATACAATACTAGTTTCCTAATCATTGAAAATAAAATAACAACTAAAAGTTCCAATAAACTACCAAAGGGTTAATCAGGCTTCAAAAAAATCATCAAAGATTAAACAAAAGCTTATATAAATTTTTTGAAAACATAAACACCTTCAAGCAAAAATAATTACAAGGACTACAAAAATCGCTTTGAAAAATTCGCAAAAACTTAAAAAAAAAAAGCAATTACTTAAAACATTTAAAAATGACACAAAACGCACATGGCAAATAATGGAAGAAATTATTGAAAAACAAAAATTACACTCGGGTTTTCTGCCACAAATGGTTAGAGTCGATAACAAAAGTTTATATAAACCAAGAACTATAGCTCAAGAATTTAACAAACTTTTTATTAATATAGATCAAACACTGTCCAAAAAAATCCCTAAGACCAAATCTTTATTTACTGACTTTCAAGTACGCATGGATAATTGCATTGGTTCAGTTGAGCTGTCGTTGTTCTTTTTAAAGTTTTTAAACCTTCTATCCATCAAGGTGTATCAACAGTTAAAAATTGCTAAAATTACTCCTGTTTTCAAAGACGGGGACAAATCAATTATTAGTAACTATCGCCCTTCTGTTGTTTACACATTTTCAAAAATTTTAAAAAGAATAATATATAACAGAGCATTCAAATATTTTCATGATAATAAATTACTTTACATTAATCAATTTGGCTTTAAAAAGGATAGCTCAACTGAAATGCAATTATCCAATTAGTACGTGAAATCTCAAAATCATTTGAAAAATCACAATATACGTTAGGACTTTTTATTGACCTATTAAAAGCTTTTGATACGGTCGAACACCAAATTTTAATCTATAAACTTAAACATTATGGAAAAAAAAATAAAGTTCTAAAATGGTTTGAAAGTTATTCGTCAAATCGTAAACAACTTGTTCCAAGTAATGACGGTTACCGCACCACTTGTCTTGCTATAACATATAGATTCCCACAATGCTCAATTATTTTAAATAAATGTAAGTGTTTTGTGTCCACTGCGTTTACTATATACATTCATTGAGCCAATAAAAATATTGCTGCTATAGTACGCCTTTTTTTACAACAGCGTCCTGTCCTTCCGTGACAAATTTGTACTCTCATCTTTGTTCTATTAAAATATTTAAATTTTTTTTCTTTATTGTATATATTTCTTGATTTCAGCGTATTAAACAGTGGGAAAAAGAATCCTAAAAATATATTGCTCTTCCTTAGAAACGGACGCCGATGGTATGCTAACTTTTAAATACAACTATCTTTAAATATTGGAACCACTCTAGCTAGTTTCAAGAGATCAGGAAAAACTCCATTTTTAATGATAGATTATAAATAATAAGTAAGGGGTATTTAATAATATCAAAAACTTCTTTAACAACCCTAGGGTTTATACCATCAAGACCTGCGCTTTTGTTTGGTTTTATAATGTTAAAAGAAAACTGAAATTCATCAGGCATTCATAAAGTTGAAAATAACATTTGTGACACATTCATGAGGTTAGATACTTCCTTAATATTAAAGTAGTTAGAATTGATTATGACTTCTCAAAAAAGATTACATCTGGATCGTTATCACTATTCAAAAGTATAGTGATAATGAGTTGTGTTTGGTAGGTTAGCCATTTTTATTATTAAAATATTTTAAGAACAAAAATAATTAATTTTTTTAGCAACATCATTTTGATTTATTAGAAGAATTTTTTTAAATGATAAATTAGTCATACCAGACAATAACATTTGTTCCGTTTGATTTTCTTTCGCTTCTGTAAAAAACTTCTTACGAAGATTTGCCGTCTTTTGCGAGAAATCTTCATTCACGTAGATATTGAGACCTTTTAGTTTTTTTTGTTTTGTTTTTTTGGTCAGGGTTAGGGTTAGGTTTGTTCGATATGTCTTTGCTCCTCAATAATTTCCAAATGGTTTGGGATCTTCTTTTTTAAACCTGTCTTGTGAATGTTCAAAAGATATCCAAAACGTTCAAAAGACGTTCAAAAGACAATCAAAACATATATAAGGCATTTAACCCGCGGGCCCGGGACGTAAAAATATCTTTTTTACGTCCCGTGCCCGCGGGTTTTTAACTAAAAATATTTTTGCAAAGTTTTATTTCTCTTGTGGTCACAAGTAATGAACATTTGTGACCTGATTATTTATAAATCTTTATTAAAGTTGGTTCTAAAAGAAAGTTCTCGCACCAATTCATTCTGCGACATGGGGGATGTCACATTTTACCAAAAACAATTTTCTCCCAAAGTTTACCATGTTGGGCCTCAGGGTTAAATTTTATAGAGATTTTATCAAATTTTAAAAATCTCTTGTAAATGTAAATACTTTAAAACCTTTTTAAAAAAGATATTGTTAAAAAATCTCTTAAAAAATTTTTTCAACACTTGTTTGAAAATGTTTTTTACAATAAATTTGAAAAAATTTTCATTAGAAAGTTTTAAATTTTTTAAACTTTACATGAAATTACGCTTATTTTGAAACCAACTTTGATATAATCTTAAAGAGATATATTTTTGGCAATATATAGCACCCACCATGTTGTCAGGTGTTTTTGTGCGGGAACTTTTTTATTAATTAAACACAACAAATGTGATTTTCTTAATCAGTATTAAAACATTCATTTGTTTCAATTACTGGCCAAAAATCGTTTTTTTGTCATAACCCTACTAGACATGGGTAAAGACGGATCTTTATATATATATATATATATATATATATATATATATATATATATATATATATATATATATATATATATATATATATATATATATATATATATATATATATATATATATATATTTATATATATAAAATTTGATTACTATGGGAAAGAAGACAGATATAACACTCAGTAGACCGGCCCAAAATGATCGCTTTGCAGAGACTGAAAATATCACACAGGTAAATTGCTACGACACTAGGTATTTCAAGAATGTAGTAACGACAAGTGTAACTCGGACGTTGCAGCTGAACACTGGAAACTCACATAAAAGGAGTGGTTATCCTAGGGAAGAAAAGGTCATCCACAAACTAAGGAATCAACCGTACTTCAGTTGGTCATCCTACCCTCGAGTCAGTTAACGACAATTATAGGCAACTATGTAAGTTTAAGAACTGTAAGATGTCGATACTGTACATAAATACTACAATTACTGGTAGGTTTACCTATCAGTCTTTGAAGATTATTTTATGAGACATCTTACATCTTTTGTGTTGGGTTATCCTGTTGTAAAATTTATTTCATAGCTTTTTTAAATGTTTTATAAAACTTTATTAACATAACAAAAAAATTAGAAGATATCTAAAAACTCCATTAGATTGTCAGGATTATACTTTAATTGATATTGCACAAAGCTTACTAGTGCATCAGTTTCCCAAAGAAAATGAATTTAAAAGTTCTTGTGTTTTAATTAAAATAACTTATTGGGTGTTAGTAAGTAGTCTAACAAAGATAAAATGGAAATATTAAAGCAAAACTACAGACTCAAAGGAATATTTGTATTAATGAAGATTTTTAGCACCTCTTCATTCTATCACCTTTCTCTTTGTTCTTTATTGTTCTCCTTCTTCCCAAGATTGCACTCATTTAGATGTAATTTCTGATCAAATTGACCACGCTCTCTCTCTTTACCCTTCTGCAAATATTGTTGTTATTGGTGATTTTGATGATCATCGCAGTATATGGCTTGGCTCTAACGCTACTGACCCTGCTGGCATTAAAACCTATAACTTTTGCATTTCTCAATCTCTTACTCCGATAGTTAACTTTGTGACTCGTATTCCTGAGAATTCTAATTGTTTACCTTTACTCCTTGATTTAAGTCTGGTCTCTTATCCTAGCTTGTGGTCAGTTTCTCTTTTTTATTCTCTAGGTGGTTCTGACCATACAGTGATTTCTCTAAATCTTTCATCTCCTACTTCCTTTTTGGACTCACCCTATCATTGCACTAATTATTACTACCCTAAAGCTGACTGATATAAATATAAGCATATATACACTTACAAATGTATAGATGCGCACATACATAAACTGCTTTTCATAAACTGCTAACAGTTAAATATAAGCTATGATCTGAAAGAATATCACAAGATATTGTCGTCAGAACTAAATAAAATACAAGCAAAATAAAAGTATAACTTTAAATACATTGAGTTCAAATTAATTTAATAATCTCATTTCAGTTAAAAGCTTTGTGTGTATAAAACAATCAGCAAAGCTAATTATGCGGATCGATTATTTTTGACGACGATAAAGAAGTTTTAACTTTTTACTGTAGTCTCCTAAACAGTGTTAGCATAATTTATGTAACTGTGAATAAAAGAGTTTTAATTAAGGTATTGTAATTTTTTTAATTTTTTTATATCTTCGCTTTCAACAAGACAGTAAGCAACCACTATAAAAGCTGGAAGGAAGAAGATGAAGTTTGAAGAGCAAGATAGCGATTGACAGACGATTTGAAGGATTAAAAATTATATGAATCATGAAAGCAAAATGAAAAAAAAGAGTTCCAAAGAACTGATTTTCGAGGAAAAAACTTAACGAATAAGAGTTTTTGGAGCACTAAGAAGACTAATGGGACAAGTCAGTTTGCTTAAATTTTTAAAAATTAAGATAACAGATGCCGCTTTCCGGTATACCGGAAAACAAGACTCTGATAAGCACTTGTTAAATAGTTTTGAAAGTATGGATGACAGCTCTGGAGAACACTACTGCAAGTCTCCAACAAGTATGTTGTCTGGACCACAGGCTGTAGAAGATTCTAAGCAGGAAATCACTTTTGATACAGAAGCTGGAGTGATACGAATGTCAAGTAATGGATCAACCTGTTTGTCAGCTATATCAGGTAGAACGCAACTAGTGGAATCAAGAGATAATATTGATGAAAAGTTTTTTGCAAAAAATTCAGATTTCTCTTTAGGTGAGGTGACAAAGTCTGAACCATATAAGAGAGGAGGAATAACAGATTTGCTTTATTATTGATACTGTTAAAGATTTTCCAGAAGTCACAAGAGCCTTACTTTTGTGATGAAAATCAAAATTTTATGACTTGAGAATAGTAGGCTTTGGCGTTAGACAAAACTTTTTTACAATAGTTTCTAGCAATACTAAACAGACGTCTATTTTCTGGACTATTATTTTGGTGATAGATATGGAAGTAACGGTTTCGATTGGAAATTGCGACAGCACAATGTGAGAAAAACCATGGAGAAGAATGAGGCTTGACCTGAAATTGTTGAGAGGGAATAAAAGATTCTATTCCAACCTGAATCCACGAAGTTATATAAGAAGCATATTTGTCAGCAGGAAGACGAAAGATTTCTAATCAAGGACCATCACAAAGAAAAAAAACGGAAAGAGTCCCAGTTAGCTTCAAGGTAGTTTAAGAGGTACAATGATAGGGAGATTATGATGATGAAGAAGAATGAGATAATAGTTTTATAGTTTTAGAGAGATTAAATTGTGATCAGAAGCACCTAAGGGTGAATGTGGAGAAACTGAGCACTGACTAGGATAAGAAACAAGACATAGGTCGAGTAGAGAAGGTAAATTATTCGACTTGTCTGGAAAGCGAGTTGGAAAGTTGACTACTTGAGTTAGAGATTGAGAAAGGCAAAAAGTGAAGGTCTTAACGCCAGCAGAGTCACTGACACTAGAGCCAATCTATTGAGTGTGATGAGCATTAAAGTCATCAACAACAACAATTTTAGCTGATGGTTAAAGAGAGTGGGCTTGGTCAATATGATCAGAAATAATATCAAAAAGATTCCAGTCTTGAGATGAAGGAGAGCAATATAGAACAAAGAGAAAGGCGATAGAATGAAGTGATGCTAAACAAAAGCACGTAAAGGAATAGTCTGTGGATTCAAGGTTCCAAACAAATGGGTGAATTCTTACAAATGTAAATGCCCAGTCCAAGCATGTGACGATTGGAGTCTTTATGAATTAAAGGAAGATAACCATCAACACTAAGATCACAAGATGAGACAGCTAAACTCAGTTTAGTCTCACAAAGAGCAAGTAGGTCTGGTGAACTTTGCGAGAGATAAGACTCAACAGAAGAAATGTTACTTCAATGAACCACGAATATTATTGAATGATAGGTTTAGAGAACTTGGTGATTACGATGGTTTTTTGTGTTTTATAGTTTGTGGTACTTTAGTCATTTTAAATTTGTTAAAGAACTTGACTCAAAGCATAGATAGTATTCAGTACATTATTTAATAGTCTAAGCAATTGCCTCCTTATTATTAATAAATCCTAAGTCGTAACAAAGGGCTTCAAATAGAGCTTCAACAATACACATTAAAAGTACGAAAAGGGACACCATTCATGCGCATCATGACGCTGTTAGTACTCTGATACTTTTTAGCTGTTGATGGAATCAGCCTCTCTAAGAGCTACCACAGAGTTCGGGAAACCTAACTACCATCCGGCCTCAGAACTATAAAACTAAGTTTTAGAGATGTACCCTCATTAGGAGGTAATAGTATCAGTTGTCTAGTCATAAAAACAAAGACGCAAGTAAAACCAATGCGTTGAGTCAAGAGGATCCACCGTTCAACATCCAAAAATGGAAACAATGTATTAAAAATACATTTGCGTCAGCCTAATAGATGAAGAAGGGGTGCGAAGCTGGTCAACAGAAAGAATCTGTTTACCCCTTAAGTCTTTGCCTAGGAGGCCTTTCATATGACAGTAGCCAGATGCCTTTAACATTCACTCAAGATGAGTATTTTTATTGAGACACCATCTCTAGCCTTTACTCAACCAAGAGGTCAAGGCAATGGGTGTTTATGTCGGAGTTGGTTTCTTCTAGCCTTCTCGTCTTAAAAAAGCATATTCTTACAAGGCAGCAGGACATGAAGCAGGTTTTACTGGGTTACATATTGCCAATAGCAGGATAACCCGACCTGACAGTTATATAAGTTATATAAACTTCTCAATAAGTATATAAATAGTATATAAGATATAATAAATCATATAAACAGTTATATAAGGCATGCTATCGGAAAAATCTGCCCACCCTTTGCGGTGTGGTAAAGCTAGTTAACGGTCGTTTTTTGAAACTATTTTTTTGTGTGTGGTCGTGTTTGTATAATAGAACATTTTGGCAGAAAAAAGTAATTAAAAATATTATTAGTTTCTAAATGTCAACCGAGCAAACTAAACAAAGATTTTGATTTTGGACAAACACTTAAAAAATTCAACTTTATCAAATAGAAAGTTGGCGAAATCATTAAGAATTTTAAGAAGAGCTGTTGATACTGTTCTTAAACGGTCTAAAAAACAGAAAACTGTTCAGAAAAAACAAGAAGTGGTCAAAAAAAACGTACAACAAGTCCTAGAGCTCTCGAACGGTTGGAGACTTCATTGAAAGAACATCCTGATTGGTCTGATAGATATCGAGCAAAAAAACTGAAGGTTTCCAATTTTTTTGTTCACAAATGGCGACAGAGACTTGGATATCAAAGTTTTAAAGTAGTTAAAATGCCAAATCGAAACGATAAACAAAATTCAACCGCAAAGAGTCGAGCTCGAAAGTTGTATGACAACTTTGTTAACAAAACATAATGGATGCATTTTGATAGATGACAAAACTTATGTTAAAATGGATTTTAAACAAATTCCTGGGCAGTGCTACTATGCTTCTAAAATAAGAGGAAATGTGAGTGATAAATACAAGTATGTAATGGCTGATAAATTTTCGAAAAAATTGATGATTTGGCAGGCACTTTGCTCTTGCCGCAAAAAATCGCCAATTCATGTTTGTTTGGGCACAATGAAGTCTTCGGAATACGTGAAATGTTGTCTTTCTTGTATAAAACGACTAATTAAAGTTCATAGAAGTACTTCAGTATTATTTTGGCCTAATTTAGCCACAATAAATTACTCAATGTATTGTCATGAAATGATGCTCAAAAGTTTTACGATGATAATGGAGTGATCTTGGTTCCGAAAAAGATGAATCCTCCAAACTGCCCCGAGTTACGTTTTATTGAAAAATATTGGGTCATCATAGAAAAAGAAATTGAAATTAAGTGGGAAAACAGTAAAATTAGCTAGAGATTTGAAGAAAAAATGGGATTACGCTGCTAAAACTTACAAAAACCACTCTGTCCAGAAACTTATGGGAGGCATCAAAAAGAAAGTCAGAATTTTCTGTAAAACTTAATTTTTTTTTATTTTTTCCCTATTAATATGTAATCTTTACAGTCCTAATTTTTCAGAAATATATCTATTTAAATACATTTAAGCTTTCTTACATCCTTTTTTGATCAAGAAAGGTGGGCAGATTTTTCCGATAGCATGCCTTAAATTATATAAACTAAAAGTTATATATATTATATAAACTGTTATATTGCTTAATTTATTATTCATGTCTCTGATGAAATAAACAACCTCTTTAAAAAGAACACTCACATTTCTTATAACTTGACCCATTTCTTAAAATCATACCATAAATATCTACAATAAATTGAATTACAAGCTGTTTAACAATAATCAAAAGAAGTTGAGATATCAGACATCATTTTTAATTAGCTTAACCAATCGTAAAATATTTGAAAGAATAATTAGTTTTAGGTTTTATGATTTTAAACTTTTAGGTATCTAGTTACGAGCTTTATATAGAATCCCAATGTATTTTAAAATTTTAGTAGATACATAATTTTCATCACGAAAAGCGCCTAAGAATATTTTAACGGAATCTTTTTCTTTTTCAATTTCGTCTATATAAAGTTGCTGCAAGATTGTTGGTAAAAATCGGTTTTTTGCGTACGGATTGAATAGAATCCATCTAGTTTTATTAATATTTAAAGTTAGCTTATTATATTTAAACCAGTTACTAATTACAAATTGTTTTTTTTGTGTTAGGTAGCTTCTAAACCATTTTAAAGCAAAACCTTTAATTCCATAATGTTTAAGTTTTTGTAGTAAAATATAATGATCTACTGTGTCGAAAGCTTTTGATAGGTCAATGAAGATATCTAACAAGTACTATGATTTTTTAAAAGATTTCGAGGTTTCATGCAAAAACTGGATTACTGCATGCTCTGTTGAGTTATCTTTTTAAAAGTCGAATTGTTTGTTATATGGCAAGTTATTTTTGTTGAGATGTTTGTATATTCAACTAGACATAATTCTTTCTAAAATTTTTTAAAATATCAAAAGAATAGAGGTAGAACGATAGTTGCTAATATTTGATCTGTCTCTTTAAAGATAAAGTTCTTAAAAGAACTTTAACAACTTTTAATTGTTCTGGGAATATTCCTTGATTAATAGAAGCTTTAGAAATTTTAAAAAGAACATGTTTTAGTATACTGAAACAGTATATAATTACATTTCCATTAATTTCATCTGCTCTTGTTGCTTTGTTTTATTTCAAAGAATTCAGAGCTACTTTAAGTTACTCGAAAGATAGTTCTGAGGTTAACTTCTTTTTAGGCTTTTACGTATTTCTTTAAATAGATATATGTAGTTTTTCTTAAATTTTTTTGCTAACAGGTTTTTTTTGGTTTTTAGATATTTAATATATAACTTCTTTTTAATTTTTGACAATTTTTTTAATCCCTTTGTAATCGAGGGACTTTTTGAACTTTAGTTTATTTTTATTATTTTTTCAACAATTGGAAAACTAGCGTCGTAAACAGAAAACAATGTTTTATAAAATGTTTCGTAGACGTTAATTGAGTTGTCATTGAAATTATTATGATTCCAATGGAGTAAAGATAGCTAATCTTTAAATAGTTCAAAACCTTTTTGTTTAAAAATATGTTTTTTTCAACTGTTGGGGTGTTAATATTCTTTTCTAAATTTGAGTTTAAAATCAGGAATATAGGAAAATGATCGAATATATCAGTTTTTAAGATACCTTTTTGAATATCTTTATTTAAAATATCCGTTGTAATGATATTATCTATTAGGGTAGCCATGTTTATTGTTACGCTAGTAGAGCGATTAATTAACGGTATAGATTAGGGGTGTACCGGATTGGAAGTTTTGAATTGCTGCCGGAACCTGATTTGCCAGAATTGTTTAAAAAAATTCCGACCGGAACGAGATTTATATTTATGTAATTTTTTGCCTTTAATATCGATTGTCAAAGCATGTACCTCAGCATCGTGGCTACATAATATATTTATAACCTATTATATATATATATACATATATATATATACATATATATATATATATATATTTATATTTATATATATATATATATATATATATATATATATATATATATATATACATATATACATATATATATATATATATATTTATATATATATATATATATATACATATATATATATAAATATATATATATATATATATATATATATATATATATATATATATATATATATATATATATATATATATATATATATATATGTATGTATATATACAGTATTGGACAAAACATTTGCAACCAACATCGAACAATGCTAAAAAGTGTTCCTAATTTTACATGTCTTAAAAACGAAATGAACTATACTACCACAGCAAACAGTTCAGAAGTCTGGAGTCATAGCATGCCATGACATGAGCAATCAGCTGCAGGTGACAGCACTCAGGTAGAATTTCGTTGATAAGTGCCATTTTGCAGCGGACAAAACAAGTGCAACTTTTTTGATTTGTTTCATTTTCTTAAGTCTGGTCCGTGTCAACGTCATGGAGGTTTTTTAATAATTAAAGGAACTATCCAGAAGTTTCCAGATGAAGCATCTGGAAGCATCCAGTAGCATCCAGAAGTATCCAGAAACATTCAGAAGCATACAGACGCATCCAGAAGCTTCCAGAAGCATCAATAAAGAGCATCTAAAATCTTCCAAAACAAGTTCACACAGGTTTATTTTACTTTATAAGAGACATGTAAATCGACATGTAATTCAGTCAGTATATGGAAGTCAATCAGTCAGTATTATCAAGACAGTTTATCGAAGTGAGTTTTATCAAAGTGTTTTATCGAAGAACATCAATACAAGAAGTGAAATACAACAAGTGTTTCATTACATCAATACAGTCCATATCCAACCAAGACGTTAAGTTCCACTAAGCATTATTGTATCATCACAAGGTAAATGTAACACGGTAAGCCTTGAGAAGCGTGATTATTTATTTTTATTATTTTTACGACTTCAAGTGCAAAAATGGCTCCCGACAGTCTTGGATTGGAACTAAAAAAGAAAATTATTGGCGATTACATAAGTGGAATGTCACAAAAAAGTATTTGTGATAAATATCGCGGCAGCAGATAACAAAGGTGGAAAACCGCGTTCCACCACTTCTAGAGAGGATTCTATGATCGTCAGATCCGTAAAGAAGGATCCCTGGATATCATCAGTCGAGATACAAAAGCAATTAGAGCTGCCTGTATCGGACCGAACAATCAGACGACGTGCTGTTGAAGCCGGATTGTTTTCTCGACGCCCTGCAAAGAAACCGCTGATTTCACTAAAAAACCAGAAGAAAAGACTCCTGTTTGCTACATCTCATATTGACTGGAATGTGGAGAAATGGCAAACTGTCCTGTTAAGTGATGAATCGAAGTTCAACATCATTGGGAGCGATGGTATTTGCCGTGTACGTTGACCGGCCGGAAAACGCCTCGATTTACGTTACTGCCATAAGACCGTGAAGCATGGTGGAGGCAATGTAATAGTCTGGGGGTGTTTTTCTGCAAACGGTCTAGGTCCAATACATCGAAACGATGGAATCGTGGACCGTTTCATGTATAAAAATATCCTGAAAGATGTTATGTTACCTCATGCTGAATGGAATATGCCAATAAAATGGGTTTTTCAGCAAGACAACGATCCGAAACACACTGCAAAAGTAGTCAAGCAGTGGTTTTAAGACAACCACCTATCGGTGATGGATTGGTCGTCTCAATCTCCGGATCTCAACCCTATCGAGAACCTGTGGGAGATCGTCAACCGCAGAATTAATCGTGAAGATTGTGTGTAATTCGTAAGTGTGTGTAATAATCGTGAAGAATGTGAATAATTCGTAATAAGGATCAACTGTTTGAACAAATCCAAAAGGCCTGGGCAGCAATTCCACAGAATTCATTGATCACCTGATCAAATCTATGCCTCGAAGATGCAAGGCTGTGATCGACAACAAAGGATTCGCCACGAAATATTGATAGCAAAATACAGCTTGGTCAACATTTTGTCAAGTTGCACTTGTTTTGTCCAGAAGGAAATCAACTTTTTTTAATACTTTTGATTAATTTATTAATTTTCGTGTACAAATAATGAACTTTGTGATGAATAAAACTTGAAGAACTTTGTCTCTAAACAGTTACATAGTTATTTCTCTAAATTGAAAAAATGCAGCACTTTTATATTAAGAAACTAAATTAGCATTATTTGGTTGCACTCGTTTTGTCCGATACTGTATATATATATATATATATATATATATATATATATATATATATATATATATATATATATATATATATATATATATATATATATATATTTATATATATAACCCATATCATTAATTTGTTTCTAGTTTCATTTAAATCTAATATGTTGTTTTTATTTGTTTCTTATAATTTTATTTATTGAAAGTTTTAACCTGCATAAAATTTATATTTAAAATAATTTCTTTGGATAGCAACTGGATAGCAACTCTTTTTGCACCACAATTTTCCTAAACTTTTTAAAATCCTTACATAAGTACTACAATAAATTAAAACTACAATAAAATTAGGCATAGCTACAGTTAAGCGGTCTAAAATAATTTTATTTTTTCGCTTGTTGGGCTTTCTTGTGTAGGCTTGTTCAAATAGGTGACTTTTTAACATAAACATAAAGAATTATTACTTTAGTACACACATTGATTATCTTATCGCCTGCTGCAAAAAGGGAGTGCTGCTACATTGATTATCTTATAGCCTACTGCTATAAGAGAGTGTTGCTGCATCGACTATTTTGTAGCGTGCTGCTACAAAGAAGTACTGCTACATTAACTAAGGGTTTAGCATGGGGCAGCAATCTTTTTTCTTTTATTATTTCAATTAAAATTCTAAATGTATAAAAAGCCTCCACTGACGAGAGCGGAATAAGCGAAAAAGTAAAGTTATTTAAGACCACTTAACTGTAACTTTACCTAAAATTACATGGTGTTTGTTAAGAGTTTTCTATTTTTTTACCTATGTTTACCTATAGGTCTTCATTGCCCTGTACGACAATGATATTTTGATTTAATTTTAACAGTTTGTGTCACAAATCTTAAAAAAAAAGTGAAACATAAATTCCGACATTCCGGCCTTAAATTTTGTAATTCTGGACGGAACCGGATTGACCTAAAAATCACAAATTCCGGTACATCTCAAGTATAGATCCTGTTTCAAAAGATGTGTCATAAAAATTTTAAATTTAATGGCCATCGTTATAAAGAGAACAATTTATATAAAAGTCCCCAGTTACAAAAGGTTTTTTTTTTGCGTCACTTGTTTTCACAATATGTTGTAAAAACGTGATTAGGTTTTTGCTCACGTCGTCAGGTGGTCAATAACAACAGCTTAGAATAATGTTTTTTGTTTTTTCAAGTAAGTTTAATTGTTAAAACTTCTTTATCGCCATCGGAGGCGCTTAAATTATTTCTCATATTTTAAAAGATATTTTCATGAACATAAACCAGATGCCCTCCACTCCGTTTTTCGTTTTTCTTTCTTGTAAGATAATTTTAAATGAGGAATATTAAAATTAGTGTCAAAATTGTTCAACGTAACCCACGTTTCACAGTGACGTCACTGATGTTTCAGTTAAATAATATTAAAAAGATTTTTTGTTTCTTCTAAAAAATTTTAAAGTTTTTCAAAATTCCAATTTAAACTTCTTATATTGAGGTGGAGAATTTTAATTCGATTTGAACTTTTTTTAGTTGCATTCTGAAAAAGAAAACCTTTTAATTCTTTAGGATAAAAATAAGCACAATCCGTAAATGTATCGGAAATAAAATTATTATCTGAATCTATATTTACTTCAGAGGAAAAGCGGTTTCCTTCGAAAAAATTAAAAGTAATGAATTCAAAATCATTCAATAAAGCCATAATCATTAAAATTAGGTTAAGTAAGGTTTCTTTTCAAGAATGCGTAATTCGATTATTTGTTTTAAGCGTTTTTAAAAATATTTTTAAAAGAAATAATTATATCGTAACGAACCGAAAGTCACTCTTTCACTTCCGCAAACAATTTTCTTCTGATTGCAACCGTTTCGTGAGAAAAATTTTCATTTACATAAATATTTGTTCCTCTGAGACGTTGAAGTTTTAAAACTCTTACCCTCGGACGTCCAACTTTTTTTGGCCCATTGCGTTCAATTTCAATGCCCTCTAAACCCAGCTTTTGTAGAAAAAATGAATGAACCTTTTCTTCGGTTTCTTCCCAAGATTCCACTTCGTCTTCACATATTCCATCAATTCTTAGGTCCTCTTTTTGCAATCTATCCTCAAGGTTACGGATTTTTTCGTTTAAAAACTTGTTATTAATTCTTTCTTTCTCTAATTGTTTTTATCGATTTTGTTTAATAAATGTTTGCTGATACTTTCAATCTATTTATTAACTACGTTGAAGTTTAAACTTTTTTTTTATCTCTTCTAGCACTTGTCTCAAATTTATCTTTTATATATTTATTCGTTTAGTATTTTTGTGTTCGTACTAACAATAGCAATTACTGCTTTTTCTTGGTTTTTATATATAACTTCAGTTGCCTTTTTAAAATCATCCAGCATTTCTTTTATCATTTTTTTATTTCTGGGAGTGTCTGGGAATATTATCAGTTTGTCAACTTTTTTTTTTTTTTAGTTTTTGTTTGTTTTTTCATTATTTCAGTTATGGTGTTTCCTCTAATCTTAAAAGTTATTGCTGAAATCTTTGTTCTTGAACACTTTACAATTCAACTATTAATAAATTGTTATTTATTTTACTTTCAATTAAATTTGTTTTAAAATATACGTATATAAAATGGTTTTTGTAAATTAAGTACTCTTTTATTTTGAATTTTTGTTCTTTATTTAAATATTACTTTATAACAAGTTGTTATAAATTTTATTTTCATATTTTTCAATAAATACTTTGTATGATATACGTATATAGTGTGGCTCTTGTAAATACGTGCTCTTTAATTAATTTATTTATTTTTTGTTTTTCTTTTTTACTTTTCTTTCAGTTTTTCTTGTTTACTTGATTATTACTCTTAATATGAATACTGTTCTTGAAGTATTTCTTAAACTAATTGTTACTTACTTTTGCATTTATAACTTTTAATAAATAGTTTGTAAAGTATAAATATATTATACGGCTATTGTAAATACGTACGATTGGAGCTCGGCGATAAGACAAAATAATGTCTTCAACTTGCCCCGCTGGTGTTTTATTTATAAACTTTAAATTGTAAAAGTTATTAAACGGCGAAATAAATAAGTAAAAAAGAAATTAAAAAAATAGGATCATTTTAGTCAGTGGATTCGTAGGTTTTTTAAATGTTTCTATATTATCTTTGAATTTATATGACTTTATTTATTTACTTTTTCTATTCAAAAACTTTTTCTTAATTCAGTAGAATTTTTTTTAGAATCTTATTATCATTCTCTTCCTCCGATTCCAATTAAACAGGTTGACCCATTGTTAGACATTCAAACCACTCCAGCTTCCGTTGCTAAAGTCGTATCTCAATTAAACTCTTCTACGACCAGTGGCCACTAAACTATGACAGGAATGTGGTCCCGACTATAATCCTGTCATAGTTTTACAAAATGTTCTCCACGAAACTCTTCTATTCTTTCTAAACTGTTGAGTAAATGCTTAACCAAGTCTTGTTTCTAAACTGTTGAGTAAATGCTTAACCAAGTCTTGTTTCTAAACTGTTGAGTAAATGCTTAACCAAGTCTTGTTTCTAAACTGTTGAGTAAATGCTTAACCAAGTCTTGTTTTTCTGGCTGCTGAAAAATAGCATCTGTTGTTCCAGTTTTCAAAAACTCCGGTGGACATTTGACCCCTCCAATTATCGTCCGATCAGTCTTTTTTCTGTTATTAGCAAGGTCTTTGAGTCTTTGATAAACAAGTTTCTCACATCCCATATTGAGTCAAATAAAATACTGCCAAACAATTGATATGGTTTTTGATCCTCTCGCTCTACGGCTGACTTGCTAACTACTGTGAATAAAAGATTTTATCGTGCATTAGATGGAGGCGGAAAGACTAAAGCTATTGCCCTTGACATATGCTGGTCTTCTCCATAAGCTTGTTTCATATGATGTTTCTGGGAAAGTTTTTGAGATAATCAAGTTATTTTTTAACCGCTTTATTAAAATAATTCTCAAAGGCCAACACTCTTCTTCATTTCCAGTAACTTGTGGAGTATCTCAAGGTTCTATCCTTGGTCTTGTTTTGTTTCTTATCTACATTAATTATCTTCCCGGCAATCTTACATCTAAAGTAATCTTTTTTTCTGATATTTCAACTTTATACTCCTTCTTGACAAAAAGTCTTCTATTTTTGATCGCTTAGAATAGCCAGCCGAAATAAATTGAATCTGATATCACTTCTCTAACAAATTAGGGTTCACAGTGGCTTGTAAACTTTAACTCCAACACAACTATTGCAATACAGTCGCTGCTCAAAGGAGCTGTATTAATGAATGGCAACCCTCTTACTGAGTCCTCTTCTTTACGTCTTCTTGGTTAATTGTTTACTACTAACCTTTCATGGTAACCATATATACAATCGATTGCTAAATTAGCATATGCTAAGATTGCTTCTCTTTAGCACGCTCGTCATTTTTTCTCTCCTGATTCCATTCACTACCTCTACAAATCTCTTATTCGTCCCTGTATGGAATTTTTATTATATTTGGGCTGGTTCATCTAATGATGCTCTTTCTCTTCTAGACAAGGTCAAAAATAGTATTGTAAACGTAGTTGGACCCGCTCTTTCTAATTACTCTAATGAGACTAAATCTCATTCCCGCTTGACTCGTCGTTCGGCTAAGTCTTTTTTTCAAGTAACTTCCAACTTAATAGTTGTTACATACCTTGTTAGGAGTGATTCAGAACAAAAAAAGAATAATCTAAATATGGTTCAAATTCTGTTAATAATTAAAACACTCTTACAACTGTTTTAAATAAAAACAACATTTCATTACTAGTACACAGAATTGTGTGATCATTGTTAATAAGCAAGGATTTTGAATTTTTAAGTCATGTGGTGTCAGAAACATAATGATTAAAATGATTTGATAATTTAATTTTCACTAATTTCTTTTTTTTCTTTCAATATTACTTGTTTTATTCTATTAATTAAAAAAAAAATCATAACTAAAATTAGAAGTGTATTGGACCTTAGTATGAAACATTTTAAATATTAAAAAAAAACAACATAAAATCCCTATTTTAAATAAAGAATTTAATAACCAAAGTTTGTTTCTTACTTTCAAAACCTTTAAAAACACAAAATATTATTATTGAAATTGAAAACAAGCTAATTAAAAATAAAAAATTGGTAAAGATTGGTTTGAAGATATGGTTATGTTGTCGCAAAAAACCATTTCTAAAAAGACTAAGGACTCCCCTCCTCCCTTTTACGCACCTGTAGGCCTTCAAAAATCCCTTTTTTTTTTTTTTGCATACGTGCGCATTAGTTATTACAAAACCAAATCGCCCTTCTCTAACGCATGACACATTATTATTATTAACGCACATTATTATTAACCCTTCCTTTACGCATACGCATTTTTCAAAACATTAAAAACAAAAAAACTTGAAGTTATTTCGAAATGTTACATAACATAATATCTTTTTTTTTCTCTATTACATAGCATAATATAATATAATATCTTTCTTAAGTAGATTTACTAGGTTTACATAGCATAATATACATAATATAATATCTTTCTTAACTAGGTTTACTTTTATTTTTTTAGTACTTTTTTGTTTCTTAACTTCTTATACTTGACGTTTTGTAAAGATTTTTAATATTTTAAGGACTTGTAAAATACAATAGTAATGGGGCTCAATGACAAGACTAATTGATATTTTCTTCTTGCTCCAGCCATTTCCTTTTGTCATATTTATACGTTGTATATATTCTTCTATATTCTTAACGGCGAAATAAATTAAACCACTACTACTAATATAAATTTTTTTAAACTCGTGAAAACCAATGCTTTTGTTAAAAAAAATAAACCAAGGGTAGGTAGAGAACCAGAGAGAGAGAGAGTAAAGTCGCATACGTACTCGCTGTTTTTAACCCCTCTTCTTGTTATCAGCATTTGCACATTTTTGGGTAATCTCCGTACTTTGGGTAATCTACGTACTTTATTGAAGACCATAAATCCTTTGCATGAGGTAAAAGAATTTTTTCCAACTTAAAATTGATCATAATTTATTCAAGAACGGCTATGACGCAAGAACGTCTATGGAGTCTGGCAATAATATCGTCAAGACTTTGCTGCCATCAAAACACGAAAAGTTGATTTTTGTTGAACGTTCATGAAATCTGCATGAATATGAAATTTGTCTCAGACATACAATGTACATGTTTAAAAATTGCAATTAAATTAACATTTTTTTGATTCAATTTCTAGAATTTTTTCCCTCCAGTGAAGCGGGAGATAAGCCTCCACTCAGCAACCCCTCTCAGGGTTTTTTTTTTTTTTTTGATGCGTCTTTTTGCGCTTGGCTTGTAGTTTATTCTTTCTATTTGGGTCACTAAGTTCACCTTGAGTGCCCATTTACCTTACGCCAGCTCATCTAGAATAGCTATAATTCATGTAAACAAGTTGAGTAGAAAGTTTTAAATATCTAAGTTTGCAAACAGTTTTTTTTGTGCGCGTTTTTCATTCCTGTTATTAAGTAGTCCGTGTTGATATAACTTTGAAGTTTATTTCTTGATATAAGTATGTAATCATGTTATAATTTTCTTATTATTGACATTTGAAAATGATCCTTGGTCCTAGTGGTCCTAAAGGTTTACAAGACACCCTTGTTTGTTCAATTGCAAACTACAAAAAACGCCAAAAAAATTCTTTAATAAGAATTTTCATAAACATTGATTTATTAAAAAGTTTTTATTATATAAATATCTTATCATATATAAATATTTAACGTAATGTAACCTATACATAAATATATATCATAACAAAATGAAAACAATAAATAACAGAAAAAAAGATTTCCAATATGACAATTTTAAAAACGTCATTTACATTTTGGACAATTTATTTAAAAAAAAGAAGAACTATCTTTAGCAAAAGTACTCTTTCTCTTTTTTCTCAAGGCGTGGAACTGCATTAAAACAAACACGCGATCAGTTGGAGCAAGCATAAAATTAAAATCAGGAAACGTAATAACATATCTTTTTGTACTTTTCGTTCGCAGTCGATGTATATCACGTAGTCGGAATAAACCCAAGCATATCATGCTATAAGTACGCAAAGCGTATAGAAACAAATCGCCAAACGTGCCACATTGCTAAACAAAAATTCAAACTATTGTAAGACAATTCTTATTTCATTATTTTTAATAAAGCATTGGTAAAAACAAAAATTTAACAAAACAATACCCCGTATTCAGAAAGTGGACCGTCACAAAGGTCAACTTGTGCTATGCGACACCTATTTCTAACAGCCGCAATTTCTAAGGTTTCCCACGATCCAGATGGACTTATTCCTTCTGCCATGAGTTCATCTAGCTCCGAGCTGACACTTCCGGTCACAAGATTTTGAACAATAGTCAAAATATCACCATTAAAATATGTCTAAATGTAAAAACAAATTATATATATATATATATATATATATATATATATATATATATATATATATATATATATATATATATATATATATATATATATATATATATATATATTCCCTAAATGCGTTCTATATAATAAAATAATGCTTGATTTAAAAAATGTTTGAATGAAAAATATTTTTAGGGGTTGCTACGGACCCTCGATAAAATACACGAAACAAAGAAACTAATCACAAGAAAAAATATTTTTTATAAAAAAGATAACTTCTTTTAATTTCTGTTTGAAAGAAGAAAAATCCATTTCAAAGACAAATCAAAATTTGGCAAAACTATTTTATTCGATAAAAAAAGGACCGCAATAAGATATGAATAAAATAAGAACCGCAATAAGATATAAATAAAAGAAGGACCGCAATAAGATAAGAATAAAATTTGATGTTTCCAGGATAGGTTTTTGTCTACAAGAACTCCAAGAAGTTTTGTAACCTTTTGCCATTTTAATATTGTATTATCGATTAAGAGTCGGGTATCTTATTTGGCAGGTATTTTTTTCTGGATATTGAGTAAAAAAGTGTTATATCAATATTTAGGAACAATCTGTTTTTCTTAAACAATTAAGAGATATTTTTAAATTTTTGTGTCATACTAATAAAAAGTATATTCATGTTTTCATGAACATAAACACCACAGCGGACAAAGTAGCAAGCTTACTAAGTCAAATTGATAGAAAAACTGCAAGGAGCAGATTGCATTTCGTGCTAAAAGCACTTGCCTCCAAACTCACTAAGCCACTATCGATCATATTCAAGATTTCATTGCATTCAGGAATAGTACCAACAGCATGTTTAGACACAAACATAACAAGAATATTTAAAAAAGGAAGCCTGACAGATCCAGAAAAAAATAGACCAACCAGCTTGACATCGGTCTATGCCCAAAAAACAATCCTTTTTGTGCAAACAACATGATTTGGTTCCAAATAAATCATGTACCACAATTCTGCTATGGATTACTAAATCTATGGTAATGAAAACACCAATAGATTTCGACTTTTTACATGCATTTGATGTAATACAAATGGTGAGTCTTCATAAATGACTTCCCAGCCGACAATAGCTTTTATTGTAAAAAGGTTTGAGGATGATACTAAACTAATGGTACCAATCTGGCCTGGAAACAAAGAGCTTGACACTAAAAGCCTTCAAGGTGATCTCAACAAGATAACTGATTAGTGCAACACATGGCAAATGCAAATAAACATTAACAAATCACAAGTGATACACATTGGATAACCAAACGAATCTGCAATGTACACTATACTAAATCCACTATTGGGCATAAATCAAGACCTAACAAGAATGATTGCAGAAATAGACCTCGGAGTCATAAAAAATCTTAAACCAAAAAAAACAAATGTTGACTGCAAATAAAGTTCTCTTTCTATCGAAAAATACTTTTATATTGCAAAATTCAACACTATGGAAGAAACTCTATTCAACTTATGTCAGACCATTTGAAATATACATTATGCACTATGTCACCATTAACAGTAGAGTACTTGAGTCAATATCTGGTCATAGAGGACAAGTTAGCAAAGAATTAGTCGGCACCTGCACACTATGAAGCAATTTCTACATGAAGATAATCATGAACTGTTGGAACTCGCTATCCAACTGAGAATGAAGAAGCAGTCAATGCATGCATATATATATATATATGTTTATAAATATATTATATATATATATATATGTTCATATATATTATATATGTATAAATATATATATATATATAATATATACATATATGTACATATATGTATGTATCTAACTATATATATGTATATATATATATAAATATATATATATATACATATATATATATATATATACATATATATATATAAATTAATATATATATACATATATATATAAATATATATAAATATATATGAATATATATGTATATATATATACATATATATATATGTATATATATATATATATGTATTTATATATATATATAGTTAGATATATACATATATGTACATATATATATATTATATATATTATATATATATATATTATATATATATATGTATATACATATATATATATATATATATATATATATATATATATATATATATATATATAATTTATTTATAAACATGTATACATATATATATATAAATATATATATAAATATATATATATTTACCCACGTCCCTGGTAGTACCGCGCTCAACTTGTTTCTCCGCGCAGCGGCCTTGTTCGTCAAGGTTTGTGTTTCGGAGTTATAGAGTTGAGAGAGGGTTATAACCACAATTAAGTAGCCTCCTCGTCTGTAGTGGCCTTCTAGGCCTTGGGGAGGTGAATTAACAAAAAAAAAAAATATATATATATATATATATATATATATACATATGTATATATATATATATATATATATATATATATATATATATATATATATATATATATATATATATATACCTTTGTAATTGGTACTACTAGGTATATACCTAGTAGTACCAATTGAAGTGCGAAATTTTAATTCAGTAAAAAAATTTAAGAGAACATGTTTTTAATGCAAGAACAAATGTAATATATACATATTATATGCATGTTATGTTTTAGTTAAAATGCTAAAGTACACATTAATAAAGAGAGTCCTTGAAATAACCCCCTTTTGCCTGTATGCACGCCTCCAGTCTTGGATGCCATTCCTCGATTGATTTACGCACGGTATCCATGGATAAAGCATCCCATTCTCTGAGAAGTGATCGCTTGAGGGCATCAACAGAAGTGTGAGGTTTGCAGCACACCTTCGCCTCCAGTTTAGACCAGATTGCATAATCCAATGGATTAAGATCTGGTGATGCTGACGGCCAGGCATCCGTAGAGATAAAATCGGGCACATTGGCTGTCAACCACCTCTGTGTTGTCTTCACTTTGTGCGAAGGGGCACTGTCTTGTTGGAATGACCATTGTTCCATATTGAACAACGAGTCATTTAAAGGTTTTACCACCTGCTCTAAAATGTCCTCCTGATAATTTTTTGCTTTTGTTTTTACTCCCAACTCACAAAAATGAAATGGGGTTTTGCCCATTGCACTAACCCCCACCCAAACCATAACTTGTTCAGGATGGTGGCGTCTGGTGACATATCCAACATGGTGAGGTAATTCTGCACGACTTTTCGCGTAGACGCGATCATTTTGTCGATTAAATTTGGCCTCTATGGTGAAATATTTTTTGTCTGTGAATAAAATTCTGTTAACAGCAGCGGGCCCATATCGAGCAAGAAGTTGAGCACATTTCTCACGTCTTCCTTTGATGTTGGCGGCTGTAAGATAGTGACATGTTTTAATTTTTAATGCCCGTACCTTAAGGTCTTCTTTCAAGGCTCTGTTAATGGTCATACGACTCACATTCATTTGAAGGGCAAGTTTTTTTTGATTCCGTCTTGGATTGCGACGAATTCGAGCTTTAAGCGCTGCAAGCATTTTGGGGGTACGTGCAGTGCGTTGCCTGCCACCACCATAACATTTTTTGACAGAACCACTATCATTATATCGCTTAATAGTACGATAGACAAAATCCTTTGATATTCCTTTATGCTGCAGCATTTTGAAAATCTGATACAGTTTTCTCTTCCCGTCTAATAATGCTATAACTGCACACCCTTTTCCTTCCATACTATCCATTATGAAAAAATCTACAAATAAACACATAAATAAATTAATAAATTCCAGGAATCTATTCAAACAATACAAATAAATGCGGGAACTATATAAAAAGCACATGCCTGTTAACATGACAAGTTTAAACAAACTTCGCACTTCAATTGGTACTACAGGGTGTATATATATATATATATATATATATATATATATATATATATATATATATATATATATATATATATATATATATATATATATATATATATATATATATATATATATTAAGGGTGTCCTGGATATTCAGGTTGGATAGGAGTATTATTTGGTATCCAATATCTGGCCCGATAACAACTTTATCTGGTTTTTTATATACTGGAAATTTAATGGTAATGTTTTAAAAATTGACAGAAGTCTAGAAACGTTATATTTTTAAATAATCTTATGTTAATGGTTTCTATTCAATATTTTTATTATTATTATTAAAATACTACTAAAATTATATACACACAACAAATACATCAGTTTATCACTCAGTTTTTTTTCTTTTACTTCCATGTTGAGGTAGCCATGATCGCTTTTTCTCATAAATAATGAAAACAATTTTCCGCAAATACAGAGGATGCAGGTGACTTAAGTGCTAACTCTTTTAGCAGTGGAAACTCTCCTTCATGTTTCCAATAATTTACAACATAATTTAAAACGTCATTATTTTTTTTTATAATCGAGTGATTGAAGAAAACATCAACTCTCTGAGCAGCTTTTACAAAGGAGACTAGATCAGAGTTCAATACATTTTGAACTATCTTCATACAATTTACAATGAATTTTTTTTGCGTGATTATACAGTGGAGCTGTGGAAAATGACTTCTGACCATATTTATTACATCTTCTGCTTATCTGCTCTCCACATAAAATGCAAATTGTTGTGAAATCACAGCTATCATAACTTTTGGAAAAACTTCCAAACAAAACTCACTATTTTGAAGGTTTATCACAGTAATATTTTGTCATAGAAAAAAAAATACTTCAGGATTTAAATTACATTATCCGGCTGGATAACTTTAAATATCCGGGTATTCAATATCCGGTTGGATATATATATATATATATATATATATATATATATATATATATATATATATATATATATATATATATATATATATATATGTAAAGAGAGAGAAAGAAAATCATCTAAAGAAAAAGCTTTAGAGTTAAAAAGTGTTTAGTATTTAAAATGTTTGCTATATTTATAGCCGCATATCTTACATATTAAGAGACTGATTGTTACCGGAAAAAAAGGCTGCCTCAATAATCTATTTTTAAAAGCAACTCAAATCATAATTTTTAAGTTATAGTTGTTCAATGTAAAAATGGCAGTTGGTTTTTATTCAAGAATTTCATTCTTATTTTATATATTCATTCAGGTTTTTACTATTTATTCAAAATATAATAATTATCAAATATTTGAAAACATTTTAGAATTTGTTAGAAAATTGTGACAGAAATTATTTAAATCAATAAACTTTTATTTCTATGTATACTAAATTTATCTATAATATATATCTATATTAATCTATATTTTAACTTTACGAAAATAATGTCAATAAGAAGTTCAATGAAATCAAATAGTAGTTAAACTTTATTAAAATATATAATACAACTAGTATATTTTGATTTCAATTTTGATTTCATTTTTTTTTCCTTGTCTATTTTTAAACATTTTTAAGCTATTGTTGGAAACCAAACCACCCAATAGTTTTTGTTTGTTATTAAAAAATACATTGACAAGAATTTTTTTGAAAGCATAATTCCCCAAATTTCATTTCAACAAATTTCAACAACTTCTGCAAGCTGTTTGAATGGAACAAATATTCCAACATTTAATAAGAGAGATAGATAAGAGTTAATTTCAAGATCAATTTCTTCAGCTTTTAAATATGCTTTGCTTTTTTTGCATTTAGACCTTTTTGACAATTTTTTTGCAATGTAGCCTGCTATAGTTATTGCAATTTCTTGACTTATAATTAAGAGAATTTTCCATAATTTCTTCACTTCAATTTTCAAACAGTTAATCAAGTATTATCAAGGATGAATGAATATCTGTATATGAACATGTGTATCTGATAGCTCTCTATCAAGTCTTGCATTATCCTGTAGCAAATTTACTTGGTAATGGAAGTGGTATTTCCCTAAATTGCAAACACACATTTAGGTCTACATCAACTGTTATTGATTCTAATATAGTTTGAAAATGTCTATTCATTAAATAATACAAAAATACATTTAGGTCTACATCAACTGTTATTGATTCTAATATAGTTTGAAAATGTCTATTCATTAAATAATACATAAAATACAATACCTTTTTCAAACTGTTTAAATTGAAATCCTAATGGGCTTACTTCTTCATTCAAATTATGTACACTTGTAATTGTATTATTTTTAAAAATATTTCTAACTGATCTTCTTGGAATATTCTTATTTAAGGAGGCTTCAAGAAGTTGTTAAAACTGAAAAAGATGATTTTATTTTGCAAAAGTTTGCAAGAATACTTAGAATCAACAGGTTTCTTCTAAGTATGTTTGCAAACTTTTGCAAAAACCAATTTAGGGTGCATTTATTACCTCTAATTATATATTCACAAAAATAAAATTCACATAAAATAGAATGTTTTGTTGGAGTCTAATCTGAATGATTAACAAATCGTATCCAAAGTTGATTTTAGATTTGGTCTGTTGGAAAATAAAAATTTGCAATAATACAATTTGTTTGCTTTTGTTGCTAAAATACCCTGATCTACATTTTGGCGCAGCACATTTGTTGACCATTTTGAATATAATTTCTTTAAAAGTTACTAAATTCAGATAGCAGAATGGGTTTAAAATTAACATTTTAGCATTTTATTATGTCAAAAACTTTTAAAGCTAATGTCTTTACTTTAATATTATAGGCCATGATTGTTACCAAAATGCTTAGAAAAGTTGCGTTAACTTTTAAACTGTATATTACGATATTATACTTTAGCCGTAATAAATTACAAGTTTTTTACTCATCTCAAACCAATTTAAAATAAAAAAGTCAAAACTCACCGCACTAACCAACGAGTCAAGAACAGAAACTGTAAATATTGAACCACATGCATATGGTTGAGTTAAGTAAAAATGTTCGTCATCATAAATATTCATATCATCTTGATCCAAAAACATGGCATTGGTATTGTAAACTAAAAAAATAATTTAGTCTTTTTTTTTTATTTTTAAATTTATTTTTAATTGTTGTTAATTAAATTATTTATATTTATTTAACTATATTATCTAATTTTTATTGACTTTTTTTTATTATCTAATTTTTATTGACATCTTTTTTTATAAATTAAATTATTTTTTAAAACAAACTTTTTTATTTACTTATGTGATATAATATTTGTAACTATAATAACATTTAAAAAATTTGCTATAAAAAAAAAACAACTTACTAAGCTCAGTGATGAGTTTTAAACTGTTGCTCTCTTTTACCGGTTTTGCTGAAAAAGGACTATCATCAGGATTTATTTCTGTAAAGGTCATTGTGCTTCCGAATAAAGTATTTGAATCATCGCCCAACGAAGCTTGCCTTATTTCATAGCCTTTATATGTTTCAAACTGCATAGCTAATAATTTAATATATAATATATTTAAGAAGAGGTTCAAGCATTTTCTGGAAGAAAAAAAAGTTTAAATTAAACCTAACTAAACCCCTAGTAAGAGAACAATCAACTTGTTATATTGTAAAGAAATTGCTTATCAAAACTCATGCACTAGAATTTTAGTTAAAAAAGTTTTCCAGTGACATTGCACTTACTACCTTGTAATGTATGGTAAGCACATTAAAAATAACATAAATACATAATACTAGTGATGTGCTGGGTACTCGATTCGGACCTGGGAACCCAGAAATTTGACTGTTTTCCCGGGTACCCTCAATCGGCCATTTTTTTTACAGTACCTGGCACCGGGTATCTTAAAAGAAATTTTTAATAAACATTTACCTTACATGCTGTAACTATATGTTTAAGTGGTACTTTGAATTGTGTTGAAATATTATTAACAGGATTGCTTTTAGTTTTAACTTCTTGATATAAGTTTAAGAGTGTTATGGAGTCAATAACCACAAAGCCATATTTTCTCAATATAGATGTGTCTCACTTAAAATATTTTTTTTCATTTTATTCACACTACAGTTAAGAAAGTCTACTCTTTTTTTTTTTTTTTTTTTTTTGCAATTCTGTCTCTCTTAATCTTTTATTTTCTGTAACATAACTTTTGATTAATTAGTGCATATAAGCGATTATTTCGCAATAAATTACAAAAAAATATAAATTATATATAATACTTCAGTTATAAAACTAAAATTAGTTAGCCCAAAAAGTATTTTTTGAAATTGATAGAGTTAATTTTAATTTTAAAGCTCTCTAGATGATTTGGCGTTAACGATGTAAGACAGTAAGTTAGGGATCGCACATAAAGTACATACGCTCTGATGTGGGAGAGGGGGTCTGCAAATAGCGTATATGAGATGAAGGGTAGGGGGGGGGGTAGGGCACAGGTCAATTATAAAAGTAAGGAGACACTAAATTAAAAAATGTAATAAAATGTTGGGTGAGTAGGTTAAAAGCATAGGTACTTTTAGGGGGGTTGAGGGTACTCAAAAAAGCGTATATAAAAATGTGGGAGGTCGACATAAAAATGTACGTACTTTATGGATGATCCCTTATTTTAAATATTAACAATCTATTAATTATTATTCAATATTAAGAAACTTGATATATTTAGGCAAACATATTTAGCAAAAATTAATCAGCGTTATTTTTTTGAAAAAAACAATTGATCGCAAGAGATTTCTCAAGCTTTTATTCCACCTTTTTAATATGGACACGGTGCTTCGTACCCGGACTTGAACCCGGTTTTTTCTTCCAGGTACCTGGAATCGGGGACTTGGCATAAAGTGGTTCCAGCACATCTCTACATAATACATTACAAATGACATAAATACATAGTACATCACAAATGACATGCATACATAATTCATAACAAATGACATGAATACATACTCGGGATTAAGATTTAGGATGAAAGACAAAGGATAAAGATTTAAAGTTAATGAATACAGTTTATTATTTAGCCATTAAAATATCTATACATAAATGTATGTATGTATGTGTGTATGTGCAGTGTTGGAAAAATATAATGGGATAAAAATAAAATGGTGCCGCCTAGCTATTAATAATAGTGTATCGCTCCTATTTTAAATAATGGTCTTTAGTTTTTATCTGAATTGTTCAACACAGACAAACAAATGACGCACAATTTAGATGATAAAGTTGATTCATTTGTATATTTTTAATCATTAAAATTAGATGCGCTTGATTTTTTTGTTAATTAAATGGAAAAATTTAATGGAACAAATTGTTTTTTCTTTAAAAATATCTAATTTAATTCTAATTTATAACTTGTTTTGTAAGATAATAATAATTTTCTGAAGGTAAAACACTTTTTTTTTCTCGAAAAAGTTATTTTATGAAATATTTAGAAACAAATTCTATATTTTAGCAATCATGGCTCCAGCAAAGCAACGTTTGAATGAGAATCAACAAAAATTAATCTTGGATTTAGTTAAACAAAAATAATTGACAGAACTATCAAAAAAGAGACTGGAGTTCCACATTCGACCATTTCAAACATTGTTTTAAATTAGTTTAAAAGTCACCATACTGTAAAGATTTTAAAAGGACGTGGGGCAAATGTAAGACTACCGTCAAAGAAGATCACTTGATTGTAAGATTATTCAAGAAAAAAAGACTTGAGTCATTTAGAAAAATTGGTGATTGTATTGAAAATATATTAAAAATAACACTGGAACTAAAATAACTGATAAAGCAATCTGAAATCGTTTACATGAAAATGGGTTTAAAAAGTGCACACATAAAAAAACATTTTTGACACAGCAACATAAAAGACAATTATTATTTGTTGAAACTCAAGTTAATAATATAATTTCATTTTGGAAGAAAATTCGTTCATTCTGATGGTAAACAAAATGTTTGAAGAAAAACTGGTGAAGCTTACCATTTCAGTTGTATGCAAGGAATCGTAAAACATGGAGGTTGTTAATGTAATGGTCTGGAGCTGTATGTCATGCAATGGTATTGGAAATCTTGAATTTATCAAAAATACAATGAATTTGGATATGTACATCAATATTTTGAATAATAACTTGATTACATCAGCACGTAAACTGAGATTTTGTAAAAAATTTTTATTTTAACATGACAATGATCTGAAACATAAGTCGAAAAAAACAACAGAGTTTTTACAAACCAAATCCATAAATGTTCTTGAATAGCCAGCACTAAGTCCAGATATAAATCCTACAGAAAATTTATGGTCGATTTTAGATATGCAAATAGGTAATCGTCACTTGAAGCAAAAGGGAGAATTAGAAACTGCTGTTACGAAGGTTTGGGATGAAATAGGCTCTAATATTACAAAAAAAATTAGTGGAATTTATACCAAAATGTTTAAATGCTATGATAAAAGCTAAAGGAGGTCACACAAAATAATAATTCTTCCATAAGTCTTCTTAAAGCATCGACTTTTGTCAAAAAAAGGTTTTTTATAAACATCTGTGTATTACTGAATGCAACTAAAAATCTCAACAAATTTGGTAATTTCAAAGTAAATGCTCCATTGGCATTTTCATGCATTTATTTTTTATTGTTGATGTTTATTATTGTTGAACTTTGAAAATAAATATGTTATAAATAGTTTATATAAATATAAACTAAAAAAACAGCTAAAAGGTAAAAACGAGTTTTAAAAGCAAAACCAATTGTTCACCTGGCCATAACTAACACCACATCAAAAGATATTTCAAAGATGTTAAAAAAATTTTTAATACTTTCTACATGTGTGATTTTTAAATGACTATTTGTTTCAAGAGAATGCTTGACAGTAGTTTAAAGAGGTTATTTCAAACTCCTTAATTGATCAAGAATGTTAAGAGCCAAATTTATTGGAATCCAGTAAGTCCTTCATGAAAATGGCTAAAAAAACTCTCAATAAGTAAGCACACCATTAAAAATGTGGTCAGAAAGGGTCTGAATTGAAGGTAAAGTCAAGAGTGAGGATTAACAAACACCTGATTTTCCCAAGTGTCAAAGGAAAAAACTTTAAATAATCAAAGAAACTTCTGAGCCTCCTGATGAAGAGACCAATGACCAACCTCTTCTCAAATGAGAAATTGTTTACTGTTGATTCAGTGTCAAACATCAGAACCAATCATTTTATTAGTCATCAATCAAACCAAACAGCCCCAGAGCATGTAATGTATACATACATTCAAGACTGTGTTAACAATATGGCGCTTCAGCAAGATACAGCACCACCACATACATTCCATAAGACCAGAGGTGGCTCCACAAAAACTTGCCAAAACAATGGTCAAATGAGTTATGGCCACATGGATCTCTAGATTTGTCACCTCTCCACTATTCAATCTGGGCATATGTAGAGTCAAAGGCTTGTCAACACCCCCACAACAGTATCAACTCCCTGAAGCCTACCATCAAAGAGTGGAACTAGATGCCCAAAGACTATTTTCAGATTAACTAAGTTTAGGAGTTGACTTGAGGCTGTGATTGATGTTGAGGAAGGACATATTAAATAAAAGTGTGGTAAATATTTTTCTGAACACTTTTAAATAAACTTTTTTTTAGTTTAAGTTTTCATTTTAAAAAATTTGTGATTGATTACGGTTATGTATTGAGAGGTTCCAAGTTCGATCCCCACCACATCCCTGGTAGAACCGCACTCAACTTGTTTCTCCGCACAGTGGCTTTGTTTGTCAAGGTTCGTGTTTTAGAGTTATAAAGGCCTTCTGGGCCTTGGGGAGGTTAATTAACAAAAAAAATATATATATATATACATATATACATATATATATACATATATATATTTTCGAAAGGTCTGGTGAACACAAATGATATTATTATTTTAGTGAAATAAAAAAACATTTTTTAGTTTAGAATACATGTTTTGAACTTACAAAGTTCATCATCAGTTTAAAATGACCAATATAAAATTTTTCAATATATAGGTTACAAAGCAATTAAAAATCCATTAAAACTTGCTATTCAAATAAAACTATCTATAATACAGAATTAAAATAAAAAATATAACACAAAGGAAATAATAAAAATGCACTCAAATTTACAGTTAACATTCATTACACAAAAGGTATTGTACAATAAAGGACAGGATGTTAATATAAGTTAGATTAGAACAATTTAATACCTCTGTGCCTAACTTGTTTGTATAACTCAGGGTTCTGCCATTTTATATAAAGACTTTCTAAAATTTCTAATTCAGTTTCCCTATTGGCAAAATCCAGAATGGTAAAACATACTGCAGTTGCTTTATTAAAACAATTAATGTTGGATTTAATATGTTGAAATATATGTGATTTTTTATCATCCTTAAAATGTTCATCAATATGTTGAGAAATGTGTCAGACAGTTCGCCATATGTGATAAACATTACAGTTAGCACATTTAAATTTATAAACAACGTTAGATTTTAAATTTCTGGGAATAATATCTTTTAATGAAAAAAACTGCTGAATTTTAGTAGAAGTAAATGCCAATTTTATGATAAATTTCTCTTTGCAAAACAGCTTTATTAACTTTGATATTTAGTTTTGAGCGTTTAAAGATCGTTCACCAATAAAGGGTAATTTAAAATACTTACATTCATATTTAGGTTTTTAAAAGGTTCTGTGTTTAAGATCCAAATCTTTTTTTATGTAGTTATCTATTAATTTATTAGCATATTGATTCTTAAGTTATCTTAGTTGACTGAATATTTCATGAAACCTTGCCCAGGTGTTATTTATTTTAAATGTATGGTCAATGAGAGTTTTAATTAATTTAATTAAATTTGTATTGAAATAATGTAAAACTAAAGTAATTAGTCAATAGCCCAGTAAAAGTAAAAGTTTATTTATGGTATATACTAGTTATAAGGTTATTTTGGTTTTCAATGCAAACATCAAGAAAAGGTAATTTACCATTTTGTTCATGTTCACAAGTGAATTTATTATTTGGGTGTTTAGAATTAAAATAATCAAGAAAATTTACACTGTCATTTTTAGATGGAAAAGATGTGAAAATGTCATCAATGTATCTCCTATAAAACAATGGCTGAGTGCCGTTATACTTTTCAATCCATTTGTTTTCAAATTCACCCATAAATAGGTTCCTGTGTTAGCTAACCTGTTATTACCTTTTTTTAATTATAACACGTTATATATTTTTTGGTAATACCTAGTGGAAAATTTTTTAAGATTTTGAGCCCCCAATGGCTGGTTTTGGGAGGAGCCTCCAAACCACTAGCCACGGCACAGTATGGAACAGTCATGTATAATATATGTATAACATAAAATAACTTTAAAAAAAATTCTATCAATTATAAGTAATTTTTTGCTTGAACCGATTTGTTCTATATTTAATAAAAGCAGCAAGAAGCAGAAAAAACTAAAAAAAATGTCGTATTTGGATTTTTTTTGCTTGTGGATTTGAAATCCAAAAATTGCATAGAGGCTGACATTGAGGTCACCACACTAAACCACTGAGCTACTGAAGATGTATCAAAAATTAAAAAATAAATCAATTTATAAACTTATTATATCGATTTAAAACGCTAATATAAAAATTTTAAATAAACTAAATTTAAAATACACAAGTATAAAATTTAAAATGCAAATATAAAAATTACAATAAAATAGAACTTTTTTATTAATAGAGATATAATATGTAAAAATGTAAAAAACAATTTGTATCATGCAAATGTAAAAAATCCATTTATGTACAGTACAGCGTTATGTGCAAACATCTGTAAGTGTAAAAAAAATGTTTGTATAACTGACAGTCGGTAAGTTTTTGTATATTTAAGAATTGTGTATATATAAATAAGAAAACTTTTTATAAAAATCTTAAAAAAATAAAAAAAATTTTTTTTTTTTTTTTTTTTTTTTTAAATAAAAAATAAAAATAAACACAAAAAACAATATTTTGTTATTCAAGCAGAGGATTTGAACCTTTGATGACTATTACTTCACCACTCCGCTTACCACTATTAACACTTAAGTTAGAGAAATAAGAAAAATTCTTCTATAAAAAATTTATAAAGATAGATATCATTATAAATTATTATAGAAGAATTTTTTGAAATTTTGAAATTTAAAATGCAAGTATAAAAGTTTAAAATCAACTAAATTTTAAGAGTATATAATATATAGTATATAATTTTGATAGTATATCAACTATAGTTGATAACTATAGAGAGTTAACAACTGTAGTAGTTACCTCTCCTTCAGGTCATTATTTTTTTTGTAAATAAATATAGTCTGTTAAATAAATATAGTCTTGTTTTGTAAATAAATATAGTTTTGTAAATAAATATAAAAAATAACGAGAGAGGTTGAAATTTTATTATTATCTTGAATAAAAAAAAAAATAAACTGGGAAAAATGTTATACAATTTCCATCAATGTTAGAGATAATTTTGTTATGTGTTTACTCTACTTCCGAGTCCTCTTTTGCATCGTAAACAAATATAGTCTTAATGAGGGGGTTTTAATTTTATTATGTAAAATTATTATGTAATTTTATTACTTAAATTTAAAAAAATACCAGAAAAAATGTCAGCGCCATCTATGTTTAAGATTTTTATTATGCGTTGACTTAATCAATGAGATAAATTTGGGCATACAACGCAATAAAAAGAAAATTTTCTTTCTTAGAGTAAAAAGATTTTAAATTTAGACTTATTCTTATAAAATAAATGTGGTGAGAGTTCTAATAAGGTCTAAGTATGCTGAAAAGTGTGCATAATAATATTTTTTGCTCTAAGAGCAATTTTCAAATGAACTTTTTTTCTACTATTTACTAAAAAATATTGCAGTAAATAAGGAATAAGCATAAAAATGGTTGGTGCAAAATAGACTTTATTTTACCAAGACCATATTTTATGGTTCTGGACAGCTAGTACATTTATATTAAACTAATTTACTCCCAACAAGGCTGCAAGAAACTACTATTAAATTGGGAGTTGCTAAAAAAATAGAATAGAGTTAAAGAGCTAGAAAATGATTGACAAAAGACTTAAAAAGTTGTAGGTTATATGGGGTCATCCATAAATGATGTCAGTAAATATAGGGGGAAGGGGGATGGAATGCTGGAAAGTTTGACACTAATTGACAATGGGGAGGGGGTATTAAGACCAAAATGATGTCAATTTAAATTATGTTTTTAGTTTTAATGAGCAGATTTAAACAGTATTTACATCTACTAAATGGTATAGAAATGATGTTTTATTTGTGGGGAAATTAATATTAAATGCAGGGAATTTGATATTATATTTTATTAAATTATTTATTATATAATATTATAAATTAATATAATAAGTTTCCCAGAGACATTAAATAAATAACAACCACTAACGTAAATTAAAAATTACTATCGTTTTATTAAAATATAACCATTTGACTGCGAATTAAATTATGTTAGAAATATTAACTCTTTGTATATAAAATTCACAACTGTTATTTGCTCCCTAGCGGATCTAGCGGATTATAAAATGTGGTTCAAAGTAAACTCATAAATTTGTCATTTTTTGAAATTAAATTGTCGTTATTTCAAATACGAAACTCTAACTGCTCTCTAGTTGATTGTAAAACGTGATGCAATGCAAACACATAAATTCTATTGAAAATTCAAAACGCTAATTTCTCCCTAGCGGGTTGAAGAAACTCTTTTAAAAAGCTTGCGCTAAAAATGAGCAAAATCATTATTCTAATTGTGATGTAAATAATACTAATAAATCAATATTAAAATATGGATAAAACCGCATTGCTTAACTTATTGATGCTCTTATATGGAAATGCTCATCCCGATAAAAAAAAGGCTAATATCCAGAAAGAAGTCCATAGTATATGGAATTCATTAAAAGAAGAGAAACTGGTGCATAAGAATCAAGAGTAATGTATTTAATGAATTTATTTAATGAAAAGGCAATGAAGTTCAAGAGCAAGCAATAATCATCTTGGGCCAATACTTTAAAACAGTCTGCCCCCACGTATACTCCACTTGAATTTGACAGAATTCCTCACAGTTTGTTGAGCCCACCAATGAGCGATCTGTTATTGATGATCAACAAAGTGCATTAACTTTGAGTTTGATGACCACAAAAAATCAAAAAAATGCAAGAACAGTGGCTCAAGATTGACTCAATTCTGAGATTGCAGCCTTAAATTGTGAAGTTGCTAGACTGAACACTAGAAAGAGAAGTGGATTCATTGCTGAAGCTGAAGAATAATTTGAAAAAGAAAAAGAAGATACTAGCTCATCTATGTAAAGAACTGGCCAAAAAAAAGTGTAATCAAGCTCAATAGAAGAAAACTAGAGAACTGAAAAAAGCTAGAATGGAGGAAGTCTGCTTGGAGCATCCAGAAGTCAATGAAAAACTAAAAATCAGAAAGAAACCTAGTCGACCATCATTAGAAGTAGATCAACCTCTTCTTTTGAAGGCAAGTATGGATATTGCTGGTCAGAGGTTCTTTGGGTAATGATAGTTTAGCTATGTTTATTAATATTGTATTTGTTAGAATTTTACTCTTAATTAGTACTTGCACTATTGTAAATACCCTTGAAATGTTAACAACTAATTTCAAGATTTGATTTGAATATAATTTACGAAATAAATCCTGTTTTCTGTAAAAAAGTTAATTATATCCAAATATATTTCTTTATTATTTAGAGCACTAAAACTCTTGACGAATTGACATCCGAGATCAATCAGCAGGAGCGCCCTCTATACTCGTCTACTTCCAAGAAGATAAGGAACATTAGAAGGCAAAAGGCACGTCAAAACAGTCCCTGTTAGATTAATCAGTCCTCAGAATAAATCTCATTTGAACATGTTGACAGGCTCTTTTGCAGTTCAACTATAAAATATGTGGAAGAAGTTTGTTTTATTTTAGGGCCAGATGAAGTGTGTTTCATTAGCCAAGACAACAAGGCTAGAGTGCCAATCAGAATAACAGCAGCCATAAAACAGGCACTGTTGTTGATGCATTTGGAGTACCGGGTAACTCTCCCAAACCACAACTGGGTCGTGGCTGCTAAACACAAGCTTATACCATCTGTATACGCTGGAATTACGATCAAAAAAGATGGTCTTGGAAAAACAGATGCTGTTACTTATTCTGGACCTACCTACATTGCTGTTTGATCAGGAAAACATGCATCCTCGACCGCCTTCGCTCATGGATTAGACTTCCAGCGGCTCTTGGATATCAAAGAATTTGACTATTACCAGAGATCCTTAAACTAATACGGTTAAGCCATTCGTTGTATTTAACATCAATGGAGGACCCAACAAAAATCCCAGATACCAGAAAGTAATTGAAACCGGGATTCACCATTTCTTGAAAAATAACCTTGACGCTCTTTTCATCATGACGAACGCTAGGCCGCAGTGCATTCAACAGAACTGAGAGACGAATGGCACCTCTAAGTAAAGAATTATCTGGGGTGATTCTTCCGCACAAACATTACGGAACTCATCTTGATTCTCAAGGTAATTACATTGACAAAAGTTAATTTGTAAAAATATTAATATAATTTTTAACCTATAATAAACAACATATCTTTTTAAATCAGGCAGGACAATAGATGAAAACTTAGAAAAACAGAACTTTGGTTTTGCTGGACAGGCTGATATTTGGTCTGATCTACAAATTGACGGTTATCCAGCCATTGCAGAGTATATTGATCCAGACAAATCTGAGCTCAAGGAGCCTTGAATTGCCGATCATCTTTGTACAAGTCAATATTTTACTCAAATTGTGAAATGTGAAAATCGTTCTTGTTGTTGGACTATTAGAAGCTCTTACTTTACTCTAATTGTCTTTATGTTCATCACATCAAGCATTGAAAGTATTCTTCCTCGTACTGCCAAAGGATTTCTAATTTTGCCGTATGATGCGTTTTGTCCATCAATTCAGTCTAGCCTAGCTGATAGAATCTGTAAAAAGTGCAATATCTACTTTGCCTCTCAAGCTATATTGAAAAAGCACACTTCTATCCATTCTTCTGCTATAACACTCCCTCTAATCAAAAGGGTCCAACCTATTCGTATCGCTGCCAAGCGTCAGACAGAATTTTTAGCAGTCATTGCCTTGCAGAAGAGTTTGGAAACTGCTGAATGGTGAGATGAATATGAAGTTGATGCAACGAATTTGATTGTACCTCAAGAATCCGATATCCTTTTAGAGCGCGAGAGCATTCACTACCTATTGTTTAAATCGATGATACTTCAACAACCCAAGAGAAGATTATATTAAAGATATATAATACTATTTGCTTAGTTGATTATTTAATGAGATATCGACTATTATATAATATAATTTGATGAGATCTACTATTATATAAATGTATAATTTAGTCAGAAAAAAAATCAATAGTTTTTAAGCATTTTTATTGTTTTTTAGGAGGAGAGTACACAAAAACTGACATCATATATAACGGGGGGTTGGCCAAAAATTGACAGTATGAAAAAGGAGGGAGGGGGAGACGAAAATTGAGAAAAAATACTGACATCATTTATGGATGACCCCTATGAGTCAGAAAAACATTTTAAAAAGTTGTAGATTATATGAATCAGAAAAACATTTTAAAAAGTTGTAGGTTATATGAGTCAGAAAAGTTGTAGATTATATGAGGCAGAAAAGTTCAAATTTACATTTTTACACTTCAGGTTGTGAAGCTTATTGAACTTCCGACTTATTGAAGCAGTTTCTAAAGGAAACAAATTATATCCAACTTATAATGAAGTAAGGGAAGAAAAAGATTTATGCATACCTTGTTGTGGAATACAAACCACTGATTATTCAGCCTCAGTTGATTTACAGAGCTTTATTGACCATACTACATAGAGGTTGTTAAAAATACTCAATGAATCTACAGAGGCTCCTGAGAAATCCATTCTTATCTTTATACACAAAGTAGGATTTGATGGTTCAACCGGCCAATCATTATACAAACAAAGTACGGAATTATACAAATAAAGAAACAATCTTTATTTCTGCATTGTTTTAATTAAACTTTATAATTAAAAATCTGGCGAATCACTATGAACTAATGAAAAACCATTCTCAAAATTTCAATATGTAAAAGAAAGTGCCGAGGTTATTACACAATATATTTCCTTCAAGAGCAGTAATTTGAAACCAATGGTCTTTAATTCTTTTATTATCAAAAATAAGTTAGAATCCACAATGATTGATGGAAAAGTGGCTAATATAGTTTTGCCTTTAAGTAATTCTTTTCAAGTATGTAGTATTTGTGGACTGACCCCTTCAAATATGAACAATCTAAATGTTGTTTTTTCAAAAATCTCTAATACAGTTTCTGCTGAAATTGGATTGAGCACATTTCATGCATGGATTAGGTACATTGAAAGCTGCCTTCATATGAGTTATAGTGTTAAATCAGGAAAGTGGAAAGTTAGGAGAGAGGATGCTAAAAAAATTGTTATAAAAAAAAAAAGATTATTGTTTAACAAGAGATGAAAGATCACTTACGTTTAATTGTAAATGTATTAAAAAACAGAGGTTCAGATACAACAAATGATGGAAACATGGCACAAAAAGTATTTCGAAACTATAAGGTGTCTGCTGAAATATTTGGCTTAAATAAAAATCTCATGAAACACTTATACGTAATTCTTTGTGTTGCAAACATCAAATTAATACTGATGAACTTAAAAAATATACCAAAGAAACAGCATAGCACTATGTTTCTCTGTACACATGGTTCCCAATGTCTCAAATTGTACATAAAATTCTAATTCATAGTTCTCAAATTGTAAGAGATAAACCAGTGTCAGCAGGTCTTCTTTCTGAGAAACCTCAGGAATGTTGAAATAAAGACATTAAAAATTATAGAGAACACTATATGAGAAAATATTCAAGAAAAGTCACAAATGAAGATGTTATGCGAAGATTATTATGCAGTTCAGATCCAGTTATTAGCTCTCTAAGAAGGAGTTCGAAATGTATTAAAGAATTTGAACTTAACAATGATTGTATTTAAATTTTATTGTAACTTTTTTTTAATGTCAAGTTTTGTATATATTTTTACTCTGATTTCTGATATCTAATAAAAAAATGTTTCTTTGTTTATAAAACATGTAACATATTTTTAGTAATTAATGCTTCAAATCCGGGAATTACAGTTTCTAAAACAACCAAAAGTTATGCCTAAAATTCCCAACACCCTATACATCTTTTTCTATTAGGGTGTTGAGGGTGTCTGTATCTACAAAAAAAACTATTTTTTTAAAAAAAGATCTTCATGATGACTAGAGTCATTGATGAAAATTTCAATTTGACAACTTTAAAAATAAAGGAGTCATGATATTTTGTCCATTTTATGTCAATCTTGCCCCACTGTGAAATGGCAAAGACTAGGCAACAGTTTCTCTTAATGAACTAAACAAACAAGAAAAAAATTAAAGCTAAAACTATGATTGTAACCTCTTCAAACTGGTTATTAGTTTTTAAGTTATTCAGAAAAGTTAAAGCTCATTATAGATGCTGTACAAGTAGCAAAAAGCCATGAAAAAAAAACTTTTTGTTTACTTTGTATCTCTAGCTTTTTTTAACAAAAAAAATAAAATAAATATTAACAAGTACTTGCCTCTCAGCTTAATAAGGCTTCATAAACATAAGCACATCTACAGTTAGAATATAGTGTATATTTAATCATTATTTTTATTTTTTATTAAAAAGTTTTTTTTATTGAAGTTTCCCTAAAAATAGTAAGTCTATTAGATATCTCTTCTTTTTTTCCCCTTCCATCAACTCCCCATAAGGTAAGAGCAAAAGTACATTTCCTATATTTGAATCCCAGCATTTTTACTTGCATGCTTAATGATGCTAAAGCAATACAACACTCAATATTCAGATTTTTATTAATTTATTTCCATGAGAAAAGATACTTATAAGAAATCTCGAGAGAGTATCAATTTCAAAAATCATATAAATCATATTTGTATTATAAACAATGAAGAATGAAAACAATTTTTAAGTGAATAATAAATGACTAACAAACTTTTCTTTAAAGTGTAATGTCTATGGTTTTACACTTATGTAGTTTAGATGGTCTTCCATAACGCCATAGTCTTATTTATATATGAAAATATAGAGTCCTATATCCAAATGCCCTTTCTGGCATTAACCAACTTTGACGTTAACTAGTTTTATAGATTAGGGCTAATTATTTTTACTGTGATGTTTTCAATAAGAAGACTACCAAGGTTTGCAAGCACCTATTCTTACTCATAATTTTCACTTTTATATTGGAGTTTTCCTTGTCCTAGTTAAGTTGCTTACACCACATTTATAGAAACTCACCACCATTCAGTACCATGATTATCCCTCAAGCTATCTTGAGAAGCCAAAAAAGCTGTTTTTAAAAACTTTTTAAAAACTATTATTTACATTTAACTCATATAATAATTAAAATTAAAACTAAAATCATTTTTTTATATATTATATATTATTAATATTTTGTTTTATTTAAATATTACAATTCAAAAACAATAATGAAAAACAAAAGCTTTAAAACCTTTTAAATTAAGTGTGAGTGAGATGACTTTCCTATCTGAGAGAGCTTCATGTTCCATGTCATCTGTGTTGGTGCTTCCTGGAGACAACAAAATACACATATCTGCTGTATTAACATTAATAGTTCGAAGATCTTGTCTGTTAAATGGTGAACCCTTCAAAAATTTAATAAAGAAAATTTATATTAGGTTGATGGTTTACAACTTAATTATAATTTGCACTAACACTACATGTCAGCTGAAAACTTTTTACTGATAGTGTATTGTTTTAACTATAGTAAAACAATTTCAAAAATATTAAAATAAATTTTAATAGTCAAGTCAATTAATAAGTCAGTTGTTAATTGCCATAGTCAAGTCAATTGATAAGTCAGTTGTTAATTGCCATTAAAATAAATTTTAACAGTTAAGTCAAATGCGGTAGTGATTTTGTGGTAGAATGCTCGCCTCATAATGGAGAAGTTCTGAGTTCCGACTTGTTCTTGTTATGGAGTTATAGAGTTGAGAGAAAGTTGTAACAGCAACTTAAAGTAGTTTCCTCGACTGTAGTGGTTTTCATGGCCTTGGAGAGTAAAATTAAAAATTAAAAAAAAAAAAAACTCATTTTTTCACTAAAATGTGTACAGATCTAAAACTCAATTAAGAATAATAATAATAATAATAAGTATCTGAAAAATAATAGAGCATCAACAGCAAAGAAAAATAATAGAGCAAACAACACCTAAGCACTAATAGGGACACCTTCATGGAAGGTGTCCCTATTAGTGCTTAGGTGTTGTTTGTTGAGGCAACATAGGGAGTCATTTGTTTCATGTTTGGGTTAATTAGCGCAAATGAAGAAACTGAATAGCTTATTGCTAGTGGTGTAAAAAACTAACTATGAGATTAAGTCAAGTTCTTTTAGTTTAAAACAGTGAATTTTTAATTAGAATTATTTTTTCTTTTAACTGTACTCTTTTCTATGTTGTTTCTAATCAAATTGACAAAACTTTTTCTCAATACATTTTAGCCAATATTTTTGCTACAGATGACTTAAATGCTCCTTATTTTAAACAGCTTGACTCAGGTATCACTGACCATGTTGGCTCTAAAGCTCAAGATTTATTGATCTGACAGTTTTTATCCTGGAACAAGACATTAAAGCCTTTTTATGTCTTGTTCCAGACTCCTGATGAAGCCAATCGTTACTTTATTTTCTAGGTTATCTCCTACTTGCTGCTGTTTCTCCTACTTGCTGCTGTTTCTCCTACTTGCTGCTGTTTCTCCTACTTGCTGCTGTTTCTCCTACTTGCTGCTGTTTCTAATCTTAAAAATCTGTATCAAAATAAAATTATTGTTATGTTAGAATGATAACATTGTTCCAATTTTCTATAATTTGTTCCAATTTATTATAGTTAAAACTTAAACTCATATTTATTATTTATTCAAAATTTACAAAAATTTACTTTAATAATTTAATTGTTTTGTCGCTGAACTGATAGCTTCTTATATCAAGTAAACATACAAAACCTCCCTGGATTAAAATGCATTATGGTGTTGATACATCAAGTTATTACTTATCAACTGGTGTTTCATTCTTAATACTTACCATAATATATTAAAAGATTCTTTAGATAGTTTAACATGTTCTTCTAAACCTATTTTATAATAATAATTTAAATGCCTTTTAAAATGACAATTTAGTTGTGTCTCTCTTTCTATCAAAGTACAAACCCATTAAGTTCATAACAGTGGGGTGGGATTTTCCTAACCTTTTAACTTTTCACTCAAAACTTTAATTCAATCAATAAAAGTTGCACTGCAGATAAAATACATGATGTTAAAAGTTTGCTGCAATGAGCTAATAATGGCTGCATAAGCAAAAGCATCAAGGTACACTGGCATTAAAAGGTTTGGAATACTTTGTTGCTTTTATTATTTTTACTGCTAATCCTGTTGTTGAACACAAGATATTGAAATTTTGGTGTTGAATCAGAAGTCAAGCTAAAATCATTGTATCAATTGTTGCATTAATTATCATGTTTGAAAACAACAGTTAGATGTAAAGATTCTATTTTGCAACTGATAGAAAGTTGTCTTGAGCAATTATTTTGTTTTTGCAATTGCTTTGTTTCTTTGATTTTAAATAACTATTTATATTTTATATTTCTTATATATCATACTTCATATATTAAAATATATTTATTTTACTTATACAAAAATAAATGTCCACAACAGGTGATTTCACTTTTTTTTTATATAGCTTAATATATTTTTAATTGTGTTTATACTTTGTTTGCAGCATGCTTACTTACCAAATGCTACACTTACCAAACGCTTATTGTGGTTTAAAAACAAAGTTTTAGTTCTTCCATTTAAAAAAAGTTTTGAAAATGATAATAGAAGAAGAAGTTATAGAAAAAATTATGCACAAATATTTGGAATATTTGAATAGCTACAATTCAATAGCAAAAGAGTTGCATACACATCCCTAAAACAAAATTGATCAAACACAAATCTAGTGGCGGAAGAAAAGAGGGATTTCAAGATATAAAACTGACTACAAAACTGCTTACAAGATTCAAAATTAACCAAAACCTCTCACTAAGGCTACAAATCTAAAAAAGTGCAAAAACCTGCTGCAAAAAGTTGCATAACAATTTTATTTCTACAAATTTCTGTATTATTGAAGATAATAAAACTTATATCAAGTATGATCATCAGCAAAATCCTGGTTTATTGTTATATTACCAAAATAGAGAAAAAGGAGATAAGAACTTTAAATACACAAAACATGATAAGTTTGCTAAAAACATGATAAGTTTGCTAAAAACGCATTGATTTTTTTAATTTTTTATTTTAGTTCACTCCTAACAGTGTTGCAAGCAACCACTATTAAGTTAGAAGTTACTGGAAGACAAAGATTAGAGTTAAAGAGCAAAGAAACCATTGACAGTATATATGAAAAGTTGAAGATTGTATGAGAGGAGAACATTAAGATGGATGTACATTAAGGTCTCAGTCCTGCTAATTAACCCAATGTTGTAGCTTAGGACTCCTGATGTAGCCTCAACAATGCACACCAAAAGCAGTAACAGGGACACCATCCATGTGCAACATGGCACTGCTAATACTCTAATAATTTTCAGTTGTTTATGAAATCAGTCTCTCTGAGAGCTATCACAGAGTTCAGGAAACTTTTACACCAAACAGCCTCAGAACCATTAAATTGAGTTTTAAAGTTTTAGAACCCTCATAAGGGGATAACAGGGAGAGTTGCATACCCACTATCAAGGAGGCACAAGCAAATATCTATAAGTAGAGTCAAGAAGATCCAGCATTCATCATCCTAGGCAGGAAACAATGTAACACAGATTTACATCTACGCCTGATCTGCCCTGGTTTTGGTAAGCTTTTTGCATGTATAGCAAAAAATTAGCACCCTTTATAAATCCACACTTTCTGTAAAAATATATGTTGAAAAGTATTTACAAAACCGCTTTTGTCTCTCATTAAATCACATAAAAATAGACATGTATTCTTGCCATGATAGTAAACTTCAAGCCGTTATAGTAAACTGGCTATGAAATGGCATAGTTTGTAGTTATTATTGTAATAATAACATTCTAAAAAAAGTTTTATATTTTTATGGACATTTACAAATAGTCCAAAGACTAACCTAAAATAAATACTTTCAACATTACAACAAAGATAACAATTATAGTATTAATAATAACTATAATAGTAGTAATAATAGTATTAACAATGCTAATGACAATAATATTAATAATAACAATAATAACAATAAAAACAACAAAAATAATAAAAATAACAACAATAAATAGTATAAATATTTAAAAAAATGAAGAAACAGAAAATAACACAATGTAAATATTGTAAATTGTTACATTGGGTTATTATTTACAATTATTAACAAATGTAAATTTCTTTTCTCTATTTGTCAAAATTTTTTGATGTTTCTTATTTGATTTGAGTATGCTGAGTCTGAATATGACATTTTTTTTATTGCATCAACCATTTGATCATAAAACCTAAAATTCATTTAAACATATAAATTAATATTATTCATATCGCATGAGATACAACTTTTTACTAGTTCAAAAATTTACTAGTTCAAAAATGTTATGTTACGTTACAAAATGTCATGTTACATCAAGTTACATACATATATTACATAATGTTACATTATGTTTTAATGTAATAGTCTCTCAAAATTTCAAAAAACACTAGAAGTGAACAGTAGAACATGGTTTTCTATTATAAAGTTTGTTGTCATCGCATATCAAACACCAGATGCAGTCATCCACCATAGCTGCATCCCATCTGCCCTGGTATCTTTTCTCCATTGCATGGATATCCTGATGAAAACATTCTCCATGCTCTTCACTCACACCACCCAAATTTGGTCTGAAAAATTCCAAGTGTGAATACAGGTAATGCAGCTTTATTGACATTCTGCATTTCATATCTGCGTACCGTACAATTAAGTTTTCCACTTGCTCTTTGTAGTTATCACTCTTATTGTTGCTTAAAAAACTATGAACAACATGTCCAAACGCAATCCATGCTTTTTTTTCAACAGCAGACATTTTGTCCTCTAGCTCCTTACATGCCAACATAACTTTAATCTGCAGACCAATGAATACAAAATTTTTGCACCTGACACCTTTGGAAACATCTGCCGAATATGCTGGAATGCTGCACTAGCTGGGTTTAATGCTTTAACAAATTGTTTGACAAGACATAGTTTAATGTGAAGGGATGGTAGAAAGATCTTCTCAACAGTTATTATGGATTGATCAACAACATTGTGCGAACCAAGCTATAAATGTTCTCTCACTGGCCACTCGCGTCTCGTGAAGTGCTGGTCTGCAGCCCTGCTATCCCGTAAACAAAGAAGACATGAGTACTTTGTGTGTCCTCCTTGTAGACCGAGAAGAAATGCTAGCTTCTCAGAGTCTCCACATACATCCCACTTGTAACTGTAGTAGTTGATTTTTTCAAGCAACAACTTCACATTCTTGTAGTCTTCCATTAGATGAACGGAATGAGCTACTGGAATCGAAGGAAATCGGTTTCCGTTATGGAGCAAAACTGCCTTTAGACTTCTTATTGAACTGTCAATGGATAACCTCCACTCTTCAGGATTGTGAACAATGCTAATGTCATCGAAAAGACCACAAACGCTATGAAAACAGCACAGTGATTCTGATGCTACATAAAAGGATACAAATGTTTCATGTCTTTTTTGGTATTTTGAGATTCATCAAGTTCTTGTTGGTTAGGGAAATGAGGTGAATCATTTGGTTCCCTGATATCACAGTTGTTAAAGAGTTCATCCAGTGTGCCTACATCAGAATGATATGCAGGTGTTTCTTCGGATTGAGGTGGGTTAGGAACATGCAATTCATCACTGTGTGGAACTGGTCCAACAGAAGAGTGTATACTCAGATAAACTAGAGTCAGCCTATCCTTTGGCTTTTTATACTTTGAAATGTCAACCATGCAGAAATAACAGTCATCATGATGGTTTGTCGGTTCTCTCCATATTCTCGAAATTGCAAAGGGCATTGACTTTCGGATTCCACGCAGCCATCCTTCCAGAGTTGATTTGCAGCTGCCACAACAGTAGTGTGATGCCCACGATTTGTCCTGATCATCCCATAGCCATGCTAAAATAAGCATGATTTGCTGTAAAGAATTTTTTACCACTGACAATCTTATGTTTAGTTTGTGCTGGACTAATATAGTAACCACAAACATAACAATATGAGTCAGAACAAAGCTTGCAGGATCTACTACATATATTCACCACTTCATATAACAGTTGTAATTAGTTAAACTAAAAATAAACAAAAGAATATAGTTAACTCATTCTCTCAGTAGCATTTGTTAAAAAAATTGTACCCAAAATGTGCTAATATTTATTAAAAAAATGCTTTAAATCAACATAAATAAACATAAAAAATAACAAAAAAAATACCTTAAAAAAATAGAATCAGGAAAAGTAATATTAAAAGTGGGATGTTAGAAAAAAGACACAAAATATACAAAGCCACTGACAGTGGCTTGTCGGAGAGAATAACAAATCCATGAGCCACTGTCAGTGACTCAGCGGATAGAATGAGTTAAAATCAGCATATATATATATAATGTTATAAATGCATTACACATATACGAAAAATCTGAAATATACTTTATGCTTTTTCTCATGAAATCTTGAAGATAGAGCAAAATTAATGGTACCATCATTGGTTTTGCTCTATCATCAAGATTTCCTGAGAAAAAGCATACCAAAATTATGTAAGAAACATTAAAAAATTAACATAAACAAAAATGTTGTTACATTGTGTAATAGTAATAATAAAGTTAATAATAGATATAATAAAATAGTAATAATAACAAAAAATCAAAAGTTATATATCATAGGTTTTAGAAACCTTTCTAAAAAATAGCTAAAAAGACAGTGTTTAAAATTAGTAATAGACTCAACTGATTTTAGTGGCAAAGGAAGGCTAGACTGTTCCAAGATTTTACACTTTGATATTTTATGGATTTTAGACCATAATTTACAGAAGAATGATTTGGTACATGAGGTTTATAGTTATTAGTGGTTCGAAGCTGGTAACAACAACTTTCTTTAACATTAAAAAAAGTTTGTGAATATGCTGGGTAGGTATTTTTGTTTATAATAAAAGACAAACTGACAATTTAACAGCTGAATGAGATCATAGATTATGAACATTTTTTGATGGGAAGTATAGATGATCAGGGTTAGAATGGTTGTGCTGAAAATATACTATTTTTAAAGTTTTGTTATGTAAATAGGATAATTTAATAAGTTTTTTTAATTTGTTTTTTAAAGTTTTATAAATTCCACTTGAATAATAAAGCTAGATTTGATACCTTGCACCACAACCCTTTAATTTAAGATTGCAACACAAAATTTGAAATCTTAAATTAAAGTTGTATCTGAGGGGTTAAAGAAACATTTTATCACATAACAATATGTGATCTGTTATAAAAGAGGCCAAAAACTGTTTAGTTGCACAATTAAAAAATAAGTCTTTTAAAGCATTTTAATTTTTAAAAACATTTGAAAAAAAACTTTGAGAATGTTAGAATGTTAATTTAAACTTCTCAGAATGTTAATTTTTTATAAATTTATTTATATTATACTACTGAATACACTTGTATACCAGTATTTTACAAGTAAATAATTTTTTTATTTTTTATAAAAATAAAAAAATTATTAAATAAATTTAATATAGTAAAAAGGTAAAAAAATTATATTATTATTGCAACATGAAATAAAAATTTTTTAGTGATAAACTATTAATTCAACAATTTAAAATATGGTTACAATGTAATAACAATTAATTATTATAACATTGTAGCATATATAAAAATTAATATAACTACGCTTTTAATATATAGTTAATAATAATAATTATAATTATATATTAAAAAGGTAATCGTAATAATATTATAAACAAAAATTAGAATATTAAATAAAAATAATAATAGTTTAATAAAACTCACAGCAACAATATGAACATCTGGAAAGTTTTCTAAACTCAACCACTATAAAATATAAAAAATATTTAATATATATATATATATATATATATATATATATATATATATATATATATATATATATATATATATATATATATATATATATATATATGTATATATATATATATTTAATTCATAGCTAAGAATTTCATAATTTTGCACTCTTAATGTAAAAATGTGCATTTTAATTTTTTAGAAAAAGTAGAAAAAAAAGTAGAATATCAAAGAAAAGATTGCTGCCCCATGCTAAACCCTTAGTCAATGTAGCAACACTCTTTTGCAGCAGCAGGCTATAAGATAGTCGATGAATGTGCTGAAGCCTCCACAACTTCCTTTAGTGTGCATCATACAAAAACTTGTATGACGCACACTAATGATATCATACAAGTTTTTGTATGACGTGTAGAATTTATAATTACATTACTGTCCATAATTATTCAAATGGTTGTACTTTTCCATATAAGTTATCAAAGTTTTATTTACAATTGGGAGAGAAACTGAAAACAAAGTCTACCTGAATTATATGTTATCTTCTTTATTAGGTTTACAAAAAAACTAATATAAAGTTTTAATAGATTAGTTTATAATTCACTTGCCTTTTAATCAGCCTTAGCGACAACAATCACCTTACAGATTCTTGACATTCTACTTATTGACTTATCCAATTTTTTGAAGTCAATTTTATGCCACTAACTAATGAGTTTTTTCCACATCTTATGTATCATTAGACACTATTTTTTGATATTACTTTTAATTCCTCCCATAAAAATTCGATAGGAGAGAGATCTTGTGATTGGGGAGGCTAAACTAAAAATTAATTTGATTGTTCTTAGTCAAATAACTTAATCAATTTTTTGAGAAATATGTTTTGAATTTAAGCTTCAAGCCATTTTTTTTCTGAAAAAATAAATGGCTTCCCATTAACCCTTTTTTTTCTCCAGACAACCTTATCTTGAAACCAAAGATTTAAAAATTCAACATGTCAGCCACATTTACAGTCATTGATGGTCCATTTTTTATAGAGTTGTTTTTTAACATTTTTGATATTCTTATGATTTTTATCAAAGCATTTTAATCAAAATACTTTTATGTTTTTTAATTTATCTAATAGTGCAAAAATAAACATAAAAAATAGCATTTTTAAAAAAAGTTAATGTCATTTGAACAATTATGAACGGTAGTGTATATGCATATATACACTACCGTTACATATATATTGTAAGTCTTTTGTACCTTGTCAAAGGTCTTAGCTAAATTGATGTAGACAACATCAACAGGTTGGTTACAATTAGTGGCTTCAGTACAAATGTCGTGAGACCAACAGATTCACTGTGCATCCTTTTCTATAGTTACAACAATTTGACTAACTTCCTTTTTTGAATACTGGTGTAACTTCCAATTTTTTCTACATATCTGGAACTTCCGGAGTTGCAATTGAGGATTTGAAGATAAGCGTTAGGGGTACTGCAAAAGCGTCACCACAATTTTTTAGGACTCAAAGATGTACTCCATCAAATCCTTTTGATTTGGTCACATCAATGTTCATCAGATTAGATTTTACTTTTTGGTAATTGACAATCACTTCTTTTTGGTATTAAATGTACCAAAAAGATGGTGGTTCAATTATGGAAATCTTGTATAAGATCTTTTGGCTCTATTTCAAACTAATACTACCTGATACTACCTGATGGTCTTCTGTAATTGTGTCTTGATCAAGATTGAGTGAGCAAATATGATCATGTATTCGAGTTTTATGATTTACATAGGCATGTAGTTTCTTTGGGTCAGTTTTAAAGATAAAAGCAATATCCTATTCATGTTTTAAAATCGATAACTTGACTAATGTTTTTGCTATCTTACATTCCGCTTTATATGAAACTACAAACGGTTTTATGAGTTTCTCTACCAGTCTATATGCATTGACACCACAGTTTATACTTTTTAGATAGCGCCTCTTTGACTTTATTTGTAACCTAGCTGTGTGAAGATGAACTCAGTGCTTGTCGAAGGAATGTGTAGTCCTACTACTTTATTGTATATATCAACAAACAAAACGTATTTTTCTATAAATTCTTAAACAGTCATATTCTGCAATGTACAAGGAGAGCGCTTCATAATTGGCTTTGCTCCATATATAACGTGGTGTTAACAGTTTTGTATGATTTTTAACAGTTCCTTTCAATGTGAATGTTCCAGTTAACAGGCAGTGTTCCTGGCCTGTTAATGTATTTCTTTCTCCTTTGTTAAGTCCAGGGCATTTGTTATCATGAGATCTAGAGTGGTTTTTGGCTGGTCTGTGTATGAATTATGGTAAGTTGGAAAGGTTACTAACTGGCACAAGTGACTTTTATCAAGAACACTTTGAAATCTGCAGCATAGCTACCATCAATACTTGCAGCTCTCAAGGCATTTCCTCTAACATCTAAAACTTGTAGCGCATGTAGCAGAAATTTAAATTCCCATAAATCAGTATTGAAGCATATCCAAGTGATTTTAGAGATTGAGATGCAGTTTTTACAGATTTATTTTTTGAATTTGTACATTTAGGTTGTTATTTAGGGGGTGGTAAATACAACCTAACAGTAGCAACTCATTACTGCCTCATATAAGCAGCCATTTTTGCTCAATGAAAGTAGAGTTGAGTTGTGTTTGTTTGACATCAGTCATTTACTTGGTACATTTAGATTTACATTGTTACCCCTCCTCCATGTTTGTTAACCCTCATTTGATGATGGAGGTGGCACCCTGCTATAGTGTATGATGTGTTAGTAAATCAATTTTCTGCAATGAATATATGTGGTTGACAATTTGTTTTAGTATCAGCAATACGTGCCCACAGTTCATCAAGCTTTTGGGCATTTAGCAAACAAGGGTTGTTAGCCCAGAAACATAGTTGACTGAGTTCAGAAATAGGAACTTTGAAGGGGCATTGTCTCTGTCATAGTGTTTGTGGTTCTGATAGTTGATTAGTTATTGGCGGCAACATTGGTCATTCTTGTTGAGGCACTAAGCTGTTGTTTTGGTGCTTTGACTGTTTCTCAGACTTCATTAGGTTTAGCGAAGATAGTTGATTTTGCTATGGCAGATTTATTACTATCAATTGGTTTGATAGTGCGTTCCCGTCCTATATATATATATATATATATATATATATATATATATATATATATATATATATATATATATATATATATATATATATATATATATATATATATATATATATATATATATATATATATATATATATATATATATATATATATATATATATATATATATATATATATATATGTATGTGTGTATATATATATATATATATATATATATATATATATATATATATATATATATATATATATATATATATATATATATATATATATATATATATATATGTATGTATATATATATGTGTCCAAAAAAACAACTATTTGCAATGTTTGCTCCCATTCTTTAAACAAAATATAATAAAATATAGTTTATATAATAAAAATTTATTTTAAGGGACAGCTCTAGTCCTTTAAACATCAGATGGATCCCTAATACTATCAAAAATAAATTTCTACAAAAGTATATTATGTTTTTTTTTTTGTTTTTTTTTTTTTCAACCATATCAATAAAAATTTACATATGCTCATCGTAAATTAATAGAATTTGGTTTGGTGTCTCTCATATAGTTACAAACTAGTCAATGGAGTGACACCTAAAAAGTGTAAAAAATATAAATAAGAGAGAGAAAAAAGAAAAGATTGTTAAACAAATAATAATGATATAAGAAAATTTTAATTTCTTTAAAATATTATTACTGCTGTTTGATCTTTTCCATAGTGTTTCTTTTTTGGACTACAAATTAGACTTTTGTTGATTTTGTTTTTTTGTTTTCTTAAAACTTTTGTACAAAAATAAATTTAAATTTTGATAAATATCAAAAAGATATTTTTATATATGTCTTCCAGAAAAAAGGGATAATGGTAATCAAAGATATAAAAAAACACCAATCATTTAAAAAAAATTAATTAATTGACATAATAATCTTAATATTTATATTAAAGTATATAAAATAAAATTGAATACAAACTTCGTTTTTTTTTGGGACTTTCAATTTTCAATGGAATGTGCTTAGCCTTAATTAATTGTATTACTTAGTCATAATTAAATGTTTTAAGTTTATTTTGTTATTTAGTCTTATTTGAAAGTGTTATTGAGGTAAAATAACCAAATTCAACAGAAATTGGTTTTTAAATGTAAAAAATAACATTATAAAACATGAATACTTTGTTCTTCAATTTATTTACTACTTGATACTCACAAATTAAAAGTATTTTAAAATGAGCAAAATTTTTTTAATAACAAACCTCTCTCTGTAAAAAATCACTATTTCCTAGTATAACAACCTTTTTAAGCATCGATGGTAATATGTTGCTTGCACGCAAAGGTAGTACCTAAATAGTGTAGTAATATTTGAGTACTTTTACTTACTTTAATTTAATTTTATTTTTTTAGCATTTATAAAAAGATTTTACATTAAGTTAAAATAGAATCTTAGCAAACACTTACAAGTCGATGAAGCTCTAAAGATGGAGAATACTTTGTTGATAAGACCAAGATTACTACATGATTGTAAAATTTCTCAGATGCTGCTTCCTCTGATGTCTATTATTAGTTAACAACTTTTTAAGTTCAAATAATAAGATAACCTTTAACTTTAAATTCAATAAAAAACTCAAATTTTAAATTAAAAAAAATAGCCTAAATTAATTTTATATATCTTTTTATTTTGTATATTTATATGTGTGTGTAATATATATATATATATGTATGTATATATATATATATATATATATATATATATATATATATATATATATATATATATATATATATATATATATATATATATATATATATATATATATACATATATATATACATATATATATATATATATATATATATATATATATATATATATATATATATATATATATGTATATATATATATATGTATATATATATATGTATATATATATATATATATATATATATATATATATGTATATATATATATATATATATATATATATATATATGTATATATATATATGTATAAATACATATATATGTATATATATATAAATTGACCAAAATTTGTCTAAAAACCCATTTTTGAAATTTTATGATAATTTCATACAAAATGTGACCATAAATTCTTAAAAAATTACATAAAAACATTACAAATAAATTAAAATATTGTAACATTAAAACATAAATAGTTCAAAGAAGAGTGGAAGTGCAAGCGTATTTAGATTTATCACTCCTAATTACTTACCAAAATTATTTCTAAATGCATATTTCGGTTTCATTATTGAAAAGTATTTTACTTTATTGAAATAATATTTGCAAAGTAAACTATTGCTCAAGAATTAATTTTTTATAAATTTAATAATAACAATGGCATGATTGGTCATTGAGGATGGAGTAGGGGAGGGGGTTGGTAGGGTGTTGTGGGTTCACATCTTTCAAGATTTTTTAATTTTTGGTTTTGAGTACTTTATATTTATCATAGTAAAAAAATATTGCTTAAGAAGACAACTGCTTCCAGGCAATGACTTGGTAAAGCTTTATAGTTAAGCATTTTGCTTTACCAAGAAAGCAACACACTCAACTATAATTGTTTGGCTTGTTAGACATTTGTCTTGTTCTTTCAAGAATAAATGGGTCAAGCCATCTGTATGATATTTTATAGATCTAAGCCATCTAAAAACAAATAAATTAAAATATCTGTATGATATTTTGTTGACTATGACATATTTCCGTTAAATGATATGGTCTGTGAATTACGAAAAGACGAAAAAAATTAAATGATATACTTTGCAGTATCATAAAATATAAATGTTTGTAGCGAAAAAACCCAGACTGAAAAAAATCTTCTTAAAATCACAATTGCTTGTCCAAATTTGAATAAGATTCTAAATAAATACGCTTTTTAGGTGAAATGAACATCACAGTTTAATAATATGATCTGTTTTGATCATTTATTGACAATATTTGGCATTTATTGGCAATATTTTTATAAGCTCTTTCTTGGTTAGAATTCTAGTATTTTTTGTAAAAATTGATAGAAATATTGTATTTTGACTAATATATATAGTTAATATATGTCAGAACCAATTAGAACTAGGATTTATAGTGGGTTTAGGCACTTTTTCAAAAGATTTTAACTAAATTCGTCTTTACTAATATTTTTATCAACAGAACCATTAATGGATTACAATTCAGATTACCTTTTGGATAAAAATTCCCCAGAATATATGTTAATTCAAACATAAAAAGCCTTTTCTTGTCCAAAACTTTCATATTTTATTTGGGCATTAGTCAACTATCAATTACAGTATCCATACGTTGTATTCTTGACAATCAACTCTTTAATGCACCAATTCGACCAAACAAAAACAACACCACTATGCCAAATGTTATATCTGGCTAAGATATTAAGAAATTATTAGGGATCCTTGAAATATCTGCTGGTACTGGTGCTTTGATAGGGCAGAAGGTAGTTAGGTTCATTCATGAGTGGCCAGGTGCCGAAGAGAATTATTCATGTTTTTGCTTTGACATGACTTTAAGTAATACAGGAAGTTGTAACACATTTGAAAACTTCTTTTAAAAGTTTCATTTGAGCACAAAACTTTTATGTCATTTCTCTGTGATATATATTTAAGCTTGTTTTTAATTATTGATTTCAAGATAACTCACTTTGTTATGAGGTAGGCCTGGTTTAAGGACACCGTTTGGGGCATATGGGCCACTGGTACCCTCAATTAAAAAAACTGAAGAAATGTTTAGAAATAAAGAGCTTTTTTTATAATATTTGGAACACCTTTTTTATCTTTATCCCTTCCTCTCATCCCATCTTTGTATGAAAATAGTGCCCCTAGGCTTTTTGTATTCAACCTCACCAAATAAGAGGATTTGCAATATCAAATTCAAGACAAGTGAACAACATCATTCCAGCACTTACAGTAGAAGAATAAAGTAGCTTATACTAAAAACTCTGAATCAAACATGTTTATAAATCAGCTAATTTTAGTTGGATAATCACACTTCAATTTTAGCTTTCCAAGAGATGCAAAGAGCACCATATTTTCTTTGCTAGTATAAATGCTTTGCGATACAACTACTTTATTTGCATTCTAGAAGCAATCTATCGAATGCACTCTATTAAAGTCTTAAAGCAATGTGTACTCTTGCAAAGTATCTTTAAAAACTTATTAGCTAACATTTCAAGCTGAATTGGTTCCAAAAGTTCATAAACACCACCTAGATTATGGGCAGTTTTCAAAACAGCAAGATATAGTTTATGTTTTAGTATTTATATCCCTTTTAAATAATATATAACCTAATTTTTATAGTTATCTACTAAAAAGTTAGTTTCAAAATGCCAAAATTTTGTTCGACTGGGGAAGCAGCAAACATACGCAAATAATGTTAGTGTTTGTGCTTTTAAAAATCTATTATAACAGACTATTATGTGTTTGTCATTGGCATTATCAACAATATTTAAATTAATGTATTTGTGATAAAAAAACTTAAGCTATTTGCAATTTTTAATATAATCTTTAACTAAATACTTAAAATTAAATCACAAACTCCTAAATTTGCATTATACGCCTAAATGGGTTAACAAAGTTTTTGTTTTACATATTTTTATAATTAGGTATTTTTTTGCTTTAAATTTTAAATTTGATATTATTGTGTTTTTTTTTAATTCCAGAATAAACTTTAATTATATAAAATTGCTCTTTTATTGCAGAAGAGAATAATTTTTTCATTATACGAAAACTTATTCCAAGGAGCTACTTTCTCACATTTATTGGCATTATCAAACACATACAAATTGCGTGACTCATCAATATTTTTTGATAACCAATTAAATAATTAAATAATAAATGTAGCTTTTACTGAAAACTTAAAAAAAACATGTTTTTATTAAAAAATTAAATTAAAGACAAGAAAAAAAAAATTTACCATTTTAGCTGCAGAAAATGGTCGACTTTCACACCAATAAAATGTTCCAGTTTGATCAAATTTTGGTCTGGTTCCATTAGAAAAAAAATCATCTGTTAAAGCTTGTGCGCTAAAAAATAAAAAATAAAATAAGTGAAAAGAATGATGTTATAAAAAATATACAAAACCTGTTTATGCAAAAATTGTTTACCCCTTCTTTTCATCTTCAGGAGTCACTTCAAGTAAATACAGAGGATCAATTTCTACTCTGGTATCCGAAGGCTGAACATTTACTCTATCTAATGAAAATAACAACAAAATATTTTTTTGTTTGAACTTATTGTAAAAATAGTTGAGAAATAAAAGTTGGCACAAAATACTAAAAACTGACTTTTTCGACATTTACATTTGACCATATTTTCAGGTTCAATAAGGTCTTTGTGACATAATGAACAATATCGAAGTGCTCTAAAAAGTAATAAAAAATATTAAAATAAAATTATAGATAAATAATTTTAGCCAACGATAATATATGATAATATGATGTAATGATAAATAATTTTCGATGAGAGAAAAAGATTTACCTTTCTGAATCGCGGTTATTTTGAGCCAAAAAGAAGCCACGTGTGCTTCTATTCAGTTTTAAATTTTTATCCATGGGATTTATTACAAATCTGAAAATAATTTTTAAAATTAAGTTTAATAATTAAGATTGGATTTAGATTTAGAAAATTAATTTTCCAAAAAAGAGGTAGAAACAATTCATCCTTATAAAAATGTTTTACAACTACTAATTTGATAGAAACAAAAAATAGAAACAGATAAATGAATTATATTTTGTAAACATGTTCATAAAATACATTTTAATTGAAGGAGCCATGGTGCAGTGGTAAGAATTCTGGTTCAGAACCAAGAAGTACAAGGTTAAATGCCAGCTCTAGTCAAATAAATAACATGGGTAAGAAAGAACAAGCAAATTCCCTGGGTAAATGCTCCTCCCTGGTTAAATGCTCCTACATGGTGTTTGTGATAAGACCCTTATTGACAATTTTGACATTATTGACAATTCTCCACAAAGTTGTACATCGAATCAGTCTTTAAATTGTGTAATAGATACTTTATTTAAAAGTTATTTGGCTGTTCAACATGATTTTAAGGCAGTCAAAGATAACTTTCTTAACTCCTTAGTAACCTATAATGGCTCCTTAGAGTAAGTACCACTGAGATAATCTTGATTTTTAAGTTTTTAAATTTCCATTTGTCTCAAATGTTTAGCAATTAATAACTAAAAAAAACATAAAAAATAAAAAAATACAACAACTAATGCATCAACATAAAGATAAACTTTATTTGATTAGAAAATATGAAAACAAATTATCCCCCTGGAGATATAGCATTATAATACTTAAGTTCATTTGTGAAGAACTCAATTATTGAGCTGAATTACTTAATATCACTCCAATCATCTTCTTTTGTTGATTCCCTTTCCTTTTAAATTCCTTCTTTCTTTCCTTTCTTTTAAATTCCTTCTATCTTTCTCTTTTCTTTTAAATTACTTCTTTCTTGTTCTTTTCTTTTAAATTCTTTCTTCTTTTTTTTTTTTTTTTAATTTCTTCTTCCTTTTTTTTTTTTTTTCTTCCATCTTTTTTTATTTCATTTTTTTAAATCCTATGCGTATTGATTTCAATAAAAATTTCTTTCTTTGTGCTAAACATTTATGTGTAAAGTCACTTTTTAAACACAGCAAAGAGAGAACCACTAACTCAATAAAGAAACCAATTAAGTAAATTGATATACCATACTTAAATATGTATTATTATTGTATATACTATACAACAAATTAAAATACTTAAAAAACCATCAAACATATGATAAATATAATTAATTTCACTTTTTATTTTATTAAATTTTTAATAATTAATTTTTTATTTTTTTTTGATAATAGCTTTAAATACTGTTTTAAATTTTATTGTTCTTAGTATTGCAAAAATTGCTGTAAATTTAAATACTTACTCTTTTCCACTTTTTGTCTTTAACTCAATTGCAATCAACAGCAACTTCAATTTTTCAAAACACAGCCTAATAATGTAATATATCAATATATAATCAAAATATATAATTACTGCAAGCTGAGATGAGCATAATACTAATATATAGTATGTACACTTTAATTTTAAAATGAGTGATTTATTTCTCATATATATTTCAAAAGTGAGTGGCACTATTTCAAAAAGTGAGTATTTTTTATTAAGGAAGCGTGTGTGTGTGTGTGTGTGTGTGTGTGTGTGTGTGTGTGTGTGTGTGTTTGTGTGTGTGTGCGCGTGTCTGTCCCTTTAAAGTAGTTATAACAAAAAATTGAGAAAATTCTACATTCAAATAATAAGTTATTTTGACACATCCAAAGTTAATTACAACACTTTTTCCAAAGACTTAACTTTATAAGAAACTTACTCAACGGCCTGTGGAAAAGTCATACCAACAAATGAATTAGAAAGATAACTGCAGTATATTTCATTGCAAGCACCTGTCATATAAGCTATTTTCCATTGTTCATTTTCAGGAATATCATCTGAAACCTAAGACATTTAAAGTTTAAACAATTTTTTTGTTAAACTAATCAAATTATAAAGTAAAACTATTTATAATAACTATTATACTAATTTATCATTTTTTAAATAAACAATTTTTCTCAGTTAGTTTATTTAAAAGATTAAAAAGAAAAAGAAAAAGATTAAAAAGAAAAAAAGTATATATATATATATATATACTTTTTTATTCTATATAAGTATATATATATATATATATATATATATATATATATATATATATATATATATATATATATATATATATATATATATATATTATAAGTATATATATATATATATATATATATATATATATATATATATATATATATATATATATATATATATATATATATAGATATATAGATATATAGATATATAGATATATATATATATATATACATATATATATATATATATATATATATATATATACATATATACATATATATACATATATAAACATATGAACATATATAAACGTATGAACATATGTACAATATATATATAAACATATATAAATGTATGCACAATCACATATATATAAATATATATATATATATTTATATATATATATATATATATATGCATATATATATATATATATATATATATATATATATATATATAAATGAATATACCTTTATTTTAAACATCTTCGCTTCCAACAAGGCTGCAGGCAGCCACTAATTAAAGTTGGAAGTTACTGAAAGAAAAAGATGAAGATTGTAGAGCAAGATTGACGGACGCCTTAAAGATTGCAAATTATATGAATCAGGAATGCAAGATTAAGGAAGCGAATTTCAAAGAGCTGATGTTCGAGGAAAAAAACTAGACGAATAAGCGTTTTTAGAGCACTTAGGAACAGTCACAGAAAAAGGATGACAATTGATTGAATGACAAGTAAGACGAGAATGAATTTTAGTAGATGGCACAAGAGACGCTAGCTTTTTAGAGCAGTGCCCATTATAGTATTAGTAGAAAAGAGAAGCAACATTACGACGATGTGACAATGGTTGGAGGTTGGCCGCAAGAGCAGGTCCAACTATGTTTACAATGCGTTTTTGCACCTTGTCTAAAAAAGAAAGGGCATCATTAGAAGAACCGCCCCAGATATGGCAACAGTATTCCATACAAGGCCGGATTTGAGATTTATAGAGATAGAGAATAGAATCTGAAGTAAGAGATGTAATCTTAGTAAGTTATTAGATTCAAGATGATAAATTAAGTGTTTGTTAATTAAAGACTCAAAAACCTTGCTTATGATAGGAAGAAGACTAATTGGATGGTAGTTAGACGAATCAGATCGCTCCCCAGAATTTTTGAAGATAGGAATAACAGATGCCGCTTTCCAGCAGGTTGGAAAACAAGACTCTGATAAGCACTTGTTGAATAGTTTTGAGAGTATAGACGACAGCTCCGGAGAACACTTCTGCAAGACAATAACAGGTATGTTGTCCGGGCCACAAGCTGTAGAAGAGTCTAGGCAGGAAATCACTTTAGATACAGATGCTGGAGTGATATGAATGTCAAGCAATGGATCAACTTGTTTGTTGGCAATATCAGGTAGAATGCAACTAGTGGAATCAAGAGATGATATTGATGAAAAGTTTTTAGCAAACAATTCGGCTTTGTCTTTAGGTGAGGTGACAAAGTCTGAACCATACAAGAGAGGTGGAATTAAAGATTTGCCCTTATTATTGATATTATTAAAGATTCTCCAGAAGTCACAAGAGCCTAATTTTTGAGATGAGATACGAGATTTCATGACCTGAGAATAGTGGGTTTTGGCGTTAGACAAAACTTTTTTACAATGGTTTCTAGCAGTAATAAACAGACGTCTGTTTTCAAGAGAATTGTTTTGCTGATAAATATGGAAGTAACAGTTTCGATTGGCAATCGCCAGCCTGAATCCACGAAGTTATGTAAGAAGCACATTTGCCAACAGGAAGACAAAAGATTTCTACCCAAGGGCCATCACCAAGAAAATCACGGAAAGAATCTCAGTCAGCTTTATTGTAGTTCTAATAGGTTCAATAATAGGGGGATTCAGGTGATGAAGAAGAATGAGATATTAGTTTTAAAGAGATCAAACTGTGATCAGAAGCACTTAAGGGGGAATGTGGAGAAACTGAGCACTGACTAGGATGAGAAACAAGACATAAGTCAAGTAGAGAAAGTAAATGATTCGGGTTGTCAGGAAAGCGAGTTGGAAAGTTGACTATTTGAGTTAGGGATTGAGAAAGGCAAAAGTTGTGGGCTTTAATGCCTGCAGAATCACTGACATTAGAGCCAAGCCATTTAAAGTGGTGAGCATTAAAGTCACCAACAACAACTATATTAGCTGATGGATAAAGATAGAGGGCTTGGTCAATATGATCAGAAATAACATCAAAAAGAGTGCAATCTTGAGATGAAGGAGAGCAATATAGAACAAAGAGAAAGGCAATAGAGTGAAGTGGTGCTAAACGAAAGAACATGAAAGAATAGTCTGTGGATTCAAACCAAGTTTCACGACAAATTGGCGAATTCTTACGAATGTAAATGCCCAGGCCAAGCATGTGACTATAGATAACCATCAACACTAAGATCACAAGATGAGACAGCCGAACTCAAATTAGTCTCACAAAGAGCAAGTAGGTCTGGTGAACTTTGCAAGAGATAAGACTCAACAGAAGAAAAGTTACTTCGAAGATCACGAATATTAGTGAATTATAGGTTTAAAGAACTTGGTGGTGATGATGGTTTTTTGTGTTTTATAGTTTTTGTGATTTTATTCATTTTTAAATTAGATTGAAGAACTTGACTCAAAGCATAGATAGTACTCAGAACTCTGTTTAATAGCCCAAGCAATTGCCTCATTACTACTAATAAACCCTAAGCCGTAACAAAGGGCTCCAAATGTGGCCTCCGCAATGCACACCAAAAGTACAAACAGGGACACCATCCATGCGCAACATGGCGCTGTTAATACTTTGATATTTTTCAGCTGTTAATGGAATCAGCCTCTCTGAGAGCTACCACAGAGTTCGGGAAACCTGACTACCAGCCGGCCTCAGAACCATAAAACTGAGTTTAAGAGCTGTACCCTCATTAGGAGATAATAGAATGAGTTGCCTAGTCATAAAAACAGAGACACAAGCAAAACCCATGGATTGACTCAAGAAGATCCAGCATTCAACACCCTAAACTGGAAACAATGTATTAAAAATACATTTGTGCCAGCCTAATAGATGAAGATATATATAAATATATATATATGTATATGTATATATACATATGTATATTTATATGTATGCATATATATGTATATATATATATACATATATATATATATATAGATATATATATATATATATATATATATATATATATATATATATATATATATATATATATATATATATATATATATATATATATATATATTTATGAAAATTGTTTGGATAAAATATCCGGAATATGTTTTACTCATCCGGAAATATCCATTTTACTCATCCGGAAATATATATATATATATATATATATATATATATATATATATATATATATATATATATATGAACATATGTACAATACATATATTTTTATGTGGAGTGGCTAATCAGTAGCGTAAAGGTCATATTTATATAAAAACTTTTACTATTTTTTATTTTTTCTTGTTTGAAGTTACGCTTTTTGCAGTCTTTGACTAAATTCGGAAAAATTTCTAAGCATTGGCACGCATAAATACTAATGTTGAATCCAGTTGATTTCTCAACAATATTTTCTTTGTGTGGTTCTTTACAAAAAAAAAAAAAAAAAAAAAATACTGGGCTTTTCAATTTGAGAAATATGGAGTACCTATCTACTACTGATTGAGGTGTATAAATTAACACTAAGGCTATTGTAAAGTGATTTTTTTGTTGATCTTTAGGGTCATTTCCAGTCATGCAACGAACTTTATTATTTTCACCTCATTTTGGTATCATAAATTGTTTTTTTTTAATACTGTATTAAATATCTCAAGAAAAAATGTAACAAAATAAACTTTAAATGTATTTTTAAGGTTTATAGTTTAGAATTAGGTATCGGAAAAAAATTCAAATTATAAGAACTATTTAAATTGTTTTGACTCATAGCCAATAGTGAGGGAGCAGCCACCGTAGATAGTTCTTTGTATCTACTCTCATTAATTTTTATTGGTTTTTTTACAAAAACCCGTTTTTTGAAGTAGCTTCTGAAGCTTCTCAAGTTCATCACACACACACACTACATTATCTTGAACAAACTATACTACAAGCACAGGGAAATTAAATTTCCTAATAAGAAACATTTTTCGAGACAAGAAACACGCTTCTTGTTTTGAGAAAAAAATATTATACCTTGCAATTTATTTCTAAAAACATTTCTTGTTTTAAGAAACATAATTCCTACCTAGCAATTTATTTATTAAAACAAGAAAAATATTTCTTTTTTTGAGAAATAAATTTCTCAAACTATGGTCATTACTATATATGGTCATAACTATATATGGTCATTTGATTTATGATTTTGCTTGAGTTTTGATGAGCATCTTTGAAAGATTTTAAAAGCTTTGAAGTTCATTTTATCAAAAAAGTCTGAGGGAGTCTTTTCCGTATTCATTTTTTCAAACTATGATCTAGAATATCAAAAATTAACCAGTAGTCTGATGAAATATTCAATTCAAGATCTAGTGTCTAGTCTTTATCAACAAAAACTGCTTCTAGATGGATTTCAGCTTTTGATTTTATCTGTTTTTACATTTTTCCGGACCTCATTTTAAATAAAAAAACTTTTACCATTTCTATGTTGTGTCAGAAGATACTAACGCCTACAACACAGTTAACGGTTTTCAAAAACCTCGTATTGTTTTACCATGATTTTAATTTTGCCTCTTCAGTAGACTAATATTTAACAAAATGGCACATTTGCCAATACACATTTGCCAAGTTGGTCTTAAAAGTTTAAACTAAAAATACTGCGATGTTTTAAAAATTATTTAATTTTGAAAAGTTAAAATCAAAATGTTATTCTATTAATTTCACTTCTATTATATTTCTACTGGTTTTAAGAAAAGTCTGTCAGTGGAAAAAAAAATTGCTTGAGAGTTATTTTCTGATTTAAACCTTTTTGCCAACTATTGTTTTTAACAACTTGTTACTTTTATAGCATTCTTAACTCATAAGACTAAAATATCTAAACTTATGAAACTAAATTTTACTTATGAAACTAAATTTTACTACAGAACGAGAAAAGTCGCAGGTCGAAAACCACAATGCCTAGGAAAGAGAAATTAATCAGCTATGTTGTTAATCTCTTTGAGTATTTTATCACTCAGAATAAAAATCTGCCTGATTTTGGGGAAATGCAACTGATTTTCATGTGGCAAAATAACTTTGTTAAAATCTAGTTTGTGAAATAGCTCCATTTATGTTAATTTTTACCTAATGGCTAATTTTTTTTGCAAGTTCATTCTGCACTTCTCAATAGTCTAAAACTAACAGTTTTTTCTTTATGGGTAAGGCTATATAATGGTCAACCAAGAAACTTGTTTAACCTTGCACAAACGCCTTTTAAATAGCCAGTGCTTGAAGTGGGTGAATTTCTGAGATCGAAAGATTCTAAAAAAATTTTAATTGCTGTGTATTGGGCCTTAACGCTATCATGATAAAAATCACGCTTTTTTTAATTTCATAACAAATTTTAAAAATACCACCAGTTAACAAATATGATAATAATAAAAAAATGCGTATAATCAGTATAGATAAAAAACCTTCCATTCTTTCTAATGACATAATTATATAGTTTATGATTTGTAAATTTCTATTTGTGCTGATTGTTTGAAAGTGTCCTTAAAAAACTCAAAAAAATGTAAAAAAGTTAAACTTTAAAAGAATGTTAAACTAAAAGAATGGCACAAGTATAAATAGTCATCCAAAATAAAAAACAAAAAATCTCATTAAGAAAGCAATACCTTGGAAACATTTTATGACACTACGTGTATTTAAATTTGTTCATGAGAGTCAAAATAGGATAGGCTAATATATATCTTCAATGAAGAGTATATAACAAGTAGTTTGCTATGTTTAAAACCAAGCAATTAATGAAAATTAATATATATATATATATATATATAATTTATATTTAACTTTTTTAAATTACTGCGATAACATTAATGACCGCAAAGCGAGTTGTATAATATTAAACTTTTTTGTTATTATTATTATAAGGGAATGTTTATTTTCTTTTAATTTTTTTAATATTAAATAATTAAATTCAATATTACATTTTTAAAAACGTTTGATATTAACAAATTTTTTTCTTTTCTTGACATTTGCATAAATGAATAAATATATGTTAAATTTTTGAATTTTTAAATGATTATTTCTTGAATTTCTAATTGCGGCTTTGCAACTACAAATGATTTTTTATTTTTAAAAAATTAGCAAGTAACAAATAAATAAAATTAAGTTAATTTATTTACTTTATTTATTAAAAAGTTTATTATTTTATTAACGACTTTGTTGTGAAAGTAAAGATTATTTAAAAGTTATATCACTGTATATATCATTTATCAAAAAATAATTGCTGCAAATTAACTTGCATTATAAAAAAAAAAATAATAATACTTTTAAATAAATTTGACAATTAAAGGGGTCCCAAAGTGCCAAAACAAGTTGTGTTCACATTAAAGAGAATAAGAGAATGATAAAAAAAAAGTTTGGTCAGAATTTTTTCAAGTAAAACAAAATAATAAAGGAATACCAAAAAAAACTTTGTTGTTTTACTGGAAGCTCACCATCTCCATGTTAGTCAGTCTTTAAAATATACGCCGCAATCTTTATAATTTATTCAAGCGCGTTTAAATCCAAAGAGTTTTAGTAAATGAAGTTTTATTAATTAAAGCGAAAATGTTTTATGGCAATAATTCAAGGCAGATGGCAATTAAAATTTTCAACATGTTGCAGAGCGCATTAAAAAACATATTATATTTAATATTTCCCAATTTATGTTGTATTTTGTCTTTTACATTAAAATCTGTCTGTTAAAATTACAAATCAAAAACTAATGAATTTGACAATAAAAAAGTTTTTCATTAAACGATTTCAATTTTAAAATTTGCTACAATTTTTGTTACACTTTCTTGCTATCTTGACAAATAATTGTTCAACTTTAAAAATAAAATAAAATAAGCAATACTTGTTTTACAGAATAAATTTCATTAAATATATTCTCGCATGATTAAATAAGAACTTTGAGAATTTTTGTATCCCATGAAAAGTTTAGCAAATAAATGCTGTTAATTAAACTTTTATAAGGTTAACTCTTTTGCTACCAGCCGACTGCACATTTTTTTGAATAAAATTTGGATGGCATAACATTGACAACTAATTAAAATTCGAATAGTAAATCTCCTTAAATGCATAACAAACTATAGATAATAGAAAGCTAAACAAATGAACTTTTTAATTAAATAAATTTTTAACACGCATCATTAAACAATAAGAAATGCAAAGTGTTAAAACCATTGTTTTATAAATAGTAATTGAAGCATAAAGTCCAAAACAAAACTCATTTAATGTTTAAAAAGAATGTTTTTCTTTAAAAGATGTTTTTAATTACTTAGCTAAATACTTATAAACTTTTACAAATTAAATTTTACAGTGTCAACGCTGCTCAAGGATTACTCAAGATTTTTTAACTTTGTCAAATTATATCTTTTTATAATAACACAATATGGCTCTTATTTGCTCATAATTATGTAGAGAATTAATTAAACTTTAAGAACAAACAAATCATGTCTAAATTATAGGACTCACTACAAATAGCCAAAACTTAACCATACCCAAATTTGTAAAACACTAATTTTTTTTTATGATATGATATAAAAAGTGTAGATCTACTGTACAATATAAATAAAAATAACTCACTTACCATACCACCGGTAGAAAAAACTAAGCACAATAAATTGAAATTCTAATAAAAACACCAGAACAAAACTAAACAACTAAAGTATGCAAACAGAAAATACTAATAAATTTCCCCCTAAATTATATGTAAGTGAAAATTTATGTACAAAACAAGATAAATTGTGAAGCATAGTTGAAAGCTGCCACCAACGCTTGCAGTCAAAATTTGAAAAAATCAAAAGCCACTGTCAGTGGCTTGCAGTAGTGTTAAACAATACAAAATAATTTTTTTAACAGAATCTTAATAAGGATAATAATCATTTAATAACAATAAATATAACAAAAAAATAATTTATAGCAATAGACGAGCCTTAAATATCTGAAATATTTTATTCATATTTTTAATGCGAACTTCGTGAAATTTAGAAAATAAAATAACTTAAGAAATTCTACAGTAATTTATCATGAAAAAAAAACTTTTACATAATAATAAGTAACTAAATAAATTCTTTAGTAATCTTTAATAATTAAAAAAGAAATTTTATAATTTGTTAAAAAAAAAAAGAATTTTCAGATTTCTTATTGAAATTCTACAATAACGTCATTTAATAAAACTCTTTGGAATTAGATGCGCTTGAATAAATTATAAAGTCTGTAGATTGTGGCGTATATTTTTGAAGACTTTGAGAGACTGGCTAACATGGAGACGGCAAGCTTCCAGTAAAACAACAAAGTTTGCTTTTCATGGAATACCTTTATTATTTTGTTTTACTTGAAAAATTCTGACCAAACTTTTCTTTTTATCATTCTCTTTAATATGAGCACAACTTGGCACTTTGGGATCCCTTTAAGTTAAACCCAAGCATTAACTTTAATTTTGATAAATATAAATATATTTTTTAAATCAAAATTAAATTATATATTTTTTTTATCAGAATAAAATTATAGATTTTTATTAAATTAGTTTTAAATTAAATCATATATTTTTTATCAGAATTAAATTATATTATTATGCTTTTTTATTATTATCTTTGCTTCAAGTTTAAAGTATTAGCAAGTATTAAAGTATTTTTTATTATTATCTTTGCTTCAAGTTTAAAGTATTAGCAAGTATTAAAGTATTTTTTATTATTATCTTTGCTTCAAGTTTAAAGTATTAGCAAGTATTAAAGTATTTTTTATTATTATCTTTGCTTCAAGTTTAAAGTATTAGCAAGTATTAAAGTATTTTTTATTATTATCTTTGCTTCAAGTTTAAAGTATTAGCAAGTATTAAAGTATTTTTTATTATTATCTTTGCTTCAAGTTTAAAGTATTAGCAAGTATTAAAGTATTTTTTATTATTATCTTTGCTTCAAGTTTAAAGTATTAGCAAGTATTAAAGTATTTTTTATTATTATCTTTTTTTCTGTAATAAAAATTTTCGAAAAAATATTTCAACTTGTGTGTAATAAACCTTATTTGAGAAAGAAACACATGTTAAGAAGATTGGAGTTTGTTAAGAAGTTCAAAAACATGCCGTTAAGTTTCTGGCAAAAGATCCTGTGGGGCGACGAATCGAAATTTAAGTTAAGGTCATCTGATGGAGCCCAAAAAGTTTGGAGAAAAGCCGGAGAAGCCTACAAATTAGGCTGTGTGAGAGGAACTCTCAATTATGGTGGCGGTAACGTGATGGTATGGGGTTCAATAGTTTGGAAGGGTATCGGAAAACTCCAATTTATTGATACTATATTGGATAAGGTGCAATACAGAAACATATTAAAGTAAAATTTGAAGTCATCTGCTCGAAAACTTCGGCTAGGATCTGGGATTTATATTTCAGCAAGATAATGATCCCAAGCATAGTGCCACTAAAACCAAGGAGTGGTTTGCTGAAAATAATGTTGAGATCTTGGAATGACTCGCACAATACTGGACCTTAATCCCATTGAATATTTGTAGGAAATTTTAAACCGAAAAATTGGAGATCAGTCATTTTCCATAAAAGATAACCTCAAAGTGGCAATTGTAGAAGCCTGGGAAAAGATTCAACTAGAACAAACAAAATTTTTAGTCTAATCAATGCCTAGAGGTCTACAAGCTGTAATCCAAGCAAAGGGAGGCCCAACAAAGTATTAAAATAGTTGTTTTGTTATATAATAATTAATTTTGAAACAAATAATGTGTTAGGTCGAATATTTTTTTGACAATAAAAAAACAACCTAAGTTCCTTTATTTTAAGACTAAAAATTTTGTGATTCATATTTTACATTAAAATAAATAAAATCTATTTAAAAACATGTTCTTTTATTTTTATTAATCTTGAGTTTACCAAAAAAATCTAAATTTACGAAAATACAGCACTTTTTTTTGGAAAAATATTTAAAAAAATCTTTGGTCGGATAATTTTTTGAGACACTGTATATATATATATATATATGAGAGAGGGTTATTAACCACTAATAAATAGCCTCCTCCTCTGTAGTGGCCTTCTTGGCCTTGAGGAGATGAATAAAAAAAATATATATATATATATATATATATATTAGGTCTACCAGAAATTTATGTCTGCTTTTCAGTACACTATTACTTTATAATGAAGACAAATGTAAAATAATTTTGTTAGAGTTATTTTGCTAAGTCTGTATGAATACTTTAAACAATAAAAATAATAAGATAAACATGCACTAAATAGATATATGTTAACGCCTCACAAATTGTTTTCATAGAAACAGACAGAACTTTCCTGTAGACCTAATATCCTACTATATATATATATATATATATATATATATATATATATATATATATATATATATATATATATATATATATATATATATATATATATATATATATATATATATATATAAATACATATATAGATCTATAATTTGTTGTTTTTGGGAAGAGCGGAAGGAAAAAAGTGATTCTTACGCCAACACATACGTCACTTTTATTTACTTTTGACTTTCGTCCAAATATATATATATATATATATATATATATATATATATATATATATATATATATATATATATATTATATATATATATATATATTTATATATATATGTATATATATATATATATATATATATATATATATATATATATATATATATATATATATATATATATATATATATATATATATATATATACATATATACAGTGGGATGCATAAATATAGAGTCATTACTTTGTGTGAAATTTTTTTTTTTTTCACAATTATCTTTGAAACCAATAAATACAATTAAAAGCGTATTAAATGTCTTAATTAATTGATTCTCTATCGAATGGTATATAATTGGAACTCGTTAGGCTAACCAGTCTTGAGTAATTATTAATTTAATTAGAACATACCTGTATTTCTAATTTAGCAAAAATATAGAGTTAACTAAAATTTAACAACTTAAGTTGAAATATCTCAACAAATTGTTATCCGAGCAATATAAAATATGGTGGTTGATTTCTTTTGAACAATATAAACAATCTTGCGGAAATAAAGTTATCATTTTTATATCTTAAGTTATTCGCATTGTTAATTATTTGGTAAAGTAAAAGACAAAAATGGGCAGAAAAGCTGCTTCAGACAATGTATGATGGAAAATTGTAGGTCTGCTAAAAAATAAAACAAAAAGCCAACAAGAAATAGTTCGAATGTGCAATGTTTTGTTTAAATGTAAAGAAACAACGTTGAAAAACCACGAGCTACATAATGATGTTAAAGATTTACCAAAGCTTGGTAGGCCTTTAAAGCTAACTTCAAGAGACCAAAATTATCTCTATCGAAAGGTTAGACATGACCCTAAAAATTCTTACAGCGAACTTGCTGAAGGGCCCACAAATACGCCTAGTAATGTTAGAGTTAGTAGATAGACTGTACGAAGATGCATAAATAAGAAAGGCTTAGATTGCTATGTCGCTGCTCGAAAAACCACTTTTGCGTGTCTCAGATTGCCTAAAAAGATTAAAGTGGTGCAGAGAAAGACTTCACTGGTCTGTAGAAGACTGAGCCAAAGTCATTTTCAGCAATGAATCTAATTTTGAGGTGATAAATTGCAAGCCAAGATTAATCATCAAGAGGCTTAGGCTGGAATATAGGGATGCTTCACCCATAAAGTAACAGAGTCATACAACATTTATAATGGCAGAATTAACCAGTACAACTACAGAGACCCTCAAAAGTAAACTTTTGCCAACAGCCAGAGCTTTTAACGGGAGACGACAACAATGGATTTTTCAGCACGATGATGCTCACACTGCAATCTCGGTTAAAGAGTGGCTTGATCAAAAAAATATTACTGTCATGCCTTGGCCAGCTTGTTCTCCAGATCTCAATCTCATCAGTTCATGATTAAATGGATGACCTTTCCAAACTCAATTTCTACGTACTTTGGCTTGATGCTATGTATATATTAGGGTGTTTCATATTTTATCAATTTTCAAAATCGAACTCGCGAATCGATTTATAAATTGACTATTTGTATAAAAATAAGTTTGAGCAAAAAAAAAAAAAAATATTTAATTTTTAGGGTCCCCGCCAGTTCGATTTTGGGCCAAAAATGATGGGTGTTTTAAAGGCCTGGCGGGGACCTTAAAATTTATCGAAATTTTTTTTTTATTCTTTTAAATGTTATATGTTGGATTGAATATTAATCACATAAATGGAGCATGTTGAAAAAACTAAGAAATTAGTCTACAGAATCTTTTAAAATTGGTGAAAAATCCAAATTTTCCATCTTAAAAATCTAATTTATCACTCAATCGCGTATAAAAAACATTTTTGATTTTCTAATAAACTGTTTCCAGACGCGGAAAAATCAATAACCTAGATTTTTTTAATAATAGTGTCAAATGAGGTATATACAGGTCTAAAAAAAAATTTCTTTTATCCTTCGAGGTAACCTAACCCTTACGCTAACCTTAATAGCCTAATAACAATTGTTTATTTTAGTTATTTTTATAATAAAAAAGACTTAATGAACTTACTGCAACATTGTTAAAAGTGGTATTGTTGTTATTAGTTTTATTGCCTCAAGATTAGAAAGTATATGGTAGCTTTTCAACTTTAAATGATTTTCTTGGTATTGTTGCAAAGTTTTTTTTGGTTTTGTAAAAAATAAAAAATAAAAAAGAATGATATGTTTAAGTATAATTAAATAAAAAATACATATTTACAAATCAATATTACATCATTAAATAAAAGTCATCATTTAAAAACTATATTATCTATTTTGCAATTGCTTGATATGCTAATTGCAAATCTTCTTTAGTCTTTGCCTTGTTAAGGTTTTCTCTCCTTTGGTGAATAGCTAGCAGTAAGTCCTGACAATCGTCTTCATTGTGAACGTTATTTACAAAGTCTGATACAACTTTAATAGATCTTTCAGAAACGTCGTTAACCACTGCAAGGTTGGAAACAAACTGGGAAAAAATCTTAAACTGTTCAATATACTCCCATAGTGGTGCCGGGCTGTTTAACCAAAGTTTATCATTTAGCTTAGTAAGGTTTAACAAACTAAATATGAACCAAGAGTTTTCTCCCACTAGTTGGGCAATACTTGGTGGTTTTTCTAGGTTAAAGTTAAGAGTTTTTAACAAATTTAATTTTTCGGAATGCCGAAAAAATTCAGGAACTGGTTTCGAAAAGACCATTTTTGCAACTTCTTCTCTCTCTGCAACAGAAATACCTTGGTCTAGAAGAGCCAGCGGAATTAAAGTTTCATCAAGGTACCATAAATGTGATTCCATTGAAACCATTGTGGCATCAATTCCATTTAAAATTATTTCAGAATTCTGAACATATTGTTCTACGTAACCTCTATATTTTGTCATTTGCCAATAGGCTTTTATATCTTGGTAAGGCGCAGCGTAAGGTAAAGAGGTTTTTAAAAACCAGACAGTATAAAAGATTGAGATAAACTCAGCAGTAGACTGCACTTCGTTCTTTTGATCATCTGTCAATTCATAAGACAGTTGCAAACTCAATATCCGAATCTTGAGATAATAAATAGCTTTGGACATAAAACGTGCATGAGACACGCACCCTGGAGCTTGAATTTTAAAATCTCTTTCAGGGCATAAGTACATTAGGGTTAGTTTCAATAACTCCTTGTAGTCTCCTCTGGGAAAAGTGTTTTTTTTTAGAGCAATCTCGCAATATTTTACAGCATCGAGTTTATGGATTTCTAAGAAAGTGGTAGCAATAGATTGAGTGTCATATTTTACAAACTTTGAAGAGTCAATGCTACTTTTAATGTCATTCCAGTTTAATTGGAACCGTTTAAACATTAGGTTTTCTGGAGATTTAGTTTTTCCACTGCACTGTCTTTCACAGAAGTGTTTTAGATGTAACTCATAAACATGCCTCCTGCAAGCCAGCTCTAGTAGAATTGAGTTTTGTTTATGACTAAACCTGACATTTGTACCAGAAAGTCTTCCTGTATTTGTAGCTGTTGTATCAAAACATAAACCTTTTACGTCATCACATATTCCATACTCATCCGGTATTTTAACTAAAGCATCGTATTGAGCTTGTCCAGTACCACGATCAATTGCTGGAATGCCAAGGAGCTTCATTTTACCATCAATATTTACCGAGACCGCAAATCGATCTCTTTTTGATTTTATACCTTCTGTGATGTCTTCGATAATTTTTCCATCAAAATGTGCTATTATGGGAAAAGTAGCTTTAGCGGTAGCAATTTTTACATTTTTCTTATATTGTTCAGCATTTTCTTGAATAGATTTTTTTTGAGCTCGCCAAATAGTTGAATGAGACACTGAAAAATCAGCCACATTTCCGCCTGAACTTACGATTAAATCCGTACATACATGCACTAGATCTCTTGATGAAATATTTTTTGAGACTGATGTCATGGCAATATCTTTAACAAAACCTTTCCTTAACTCTTGTTTTGCGTTACTTGGGCCGGGTTGCGATAAATCAAAAGAAATATCTGATTCTGTACTCACGTCACTGATATCTGAGAGAAGCTCTAGATCTGTAGTTGATTCGTCTATTTGGGGTAACTGTTTAATATTACAACTTTTTAAAGGCTTCTTATCTTTATTTACCGTTTTATATCTCATGTCTTTGCTCCCCAAAGTCATTAGACGACTGGACTTTTGGTCTTTTAAAAATTGGATATTAACATAGTATGAAAGTTTATCAAGGCTCGTTTTTTTTAAGATTTCCTTAATATTATCTTTACCAATCCAAAATACCTGCTCCCCCTTCTTTTTGAATTCTTCCCTAGATTTCTCTGCTGCTTTAGAGTCTTTATTCTTACTTTTCTTTAATGTCTCCCAACTATCGATTAAACGAGTAATATTATTCCTGAAAAAATTAAGATAATACATTAAATAAAATAGAAATATTAACTTTAAGATGCACCTTATATTTTGCATTATTAAGCTATAATCCACACGTAATAACAACTAAAAAAATTAGTTGTAGTGGTACTACAAAAAAACCTTAATCATCTACTAGCTTATTAAGTTCGAATGATTATACAAATTTATAATAACTATTTTATTATAAATTGAAATTATAAAACTTACCTTATAGATTTATCCGTTAATAATCCATCTTTATAACCTCCGTCTAACCATGGTTTTTTTACTGCAAAAAGAATACAGTTGTCAGGGCAAATGACAAGTCCGGAGCACTTTGCGAATTTATCGGGCCCATCAGTACAACCAATAAACCTTTTGGATGGAGTTAACTTGTTACTAGATCTTTTAAACTGAAAGTTAAGAATTAATTCTTTATTTGTTGCAAAAGTTATCTGAGTTAAGTTTTCTATCAGGCTTTCTTCTTCAAATAAATAAGCTCTAGCTTTAAGTCTCGTAATTTTAGCCATTTTGAATATTATTTAAAAAAATATTAAAGCACTTATTATTAGTAACGCAAATTTAGTTTAAATACTTTGTCTTCGCATTGGAAAGTAGTTGTTAAATTTTAAATTATTATTTAAGTACCTTGGTATATACATTTTCTAAAAATATTTTCCGATCAAATTTCCGGATTTTCAATTTATTGCTCTCTAATGTTTATTAAGTAGGGGCCATTAAGGTTAGTGTCTGGGGCATGTTACTCCATGGATCCAATTATTATTTTTTTTAGACTTCATTTAACACTAATAAAAAAACTATTCAAATTATAGTTTTTTCCGGGTTTGGAAACAGTTTATTAGGGTATAAAAAAAGTTTTTTATAAGCCACCGAGTAATAAAATAGGTTTTTGTGAAAGAAAATTTGGATTTTTCACCAATTTCAAAATATTATGTAGACTAATTTCTTTATTTTTTCGACATGCTCCTTTTATGTGATAAACATTCAATCCAACATATAACATTTTAAAAAAAAAAAGATAAATTTTAAGGTCCCCGCCAGGCGTTTAAAACACCCGACAATTTTGGCCCAAAATCGAACTGGCGGGGACCCTAAAAATTAAATTTTTTTAATTTTTTTTTGCTCAAACTTATTTTTATACAAATAGTCAATTTATAAATCGATTCGCAAGTTCGATTTCAAAAATTGATAAAATATGAAACACCCTAGTATATATATATATATATATATATATATATATATATATATATATATATATATATATATATATATAATTATTATATATAAAGATGTTTATGATAAAATAAGCATTAAATCAAAATTGATTAGCAAATGTAAATTTGTAAAAACACACTACAGAAAATGTATATTGTTTACTTATAGATTAAAACTTATAGATAAAAAAGCAACACTATTTGTAGCTATATAATGCTATAAAATGCTACATTAATGTAGCTTTGTCGACGCCTACAATTAGTGTTGATTTATTTTTTCAACAAAAATGTAAATAAGTGAAACATCTACATTTAGTGTACACGTTTTTTAAGAGTGCATGACTGGTGATTTAGCTAAACAAAACAAATTAATACAGTCGTCCCCCGGTTAACGAACCCCCCTGTTAGCGAACTTTCGGTTAATGAACCGAAAGTTTGCCCAAAATCCTCCCCCGGTTAACGAACCAGAACTCGGTTAACGAACCGGGACCGCCAAATGGCGTATTTTTAATTTTTTCGTAAAATTTTGACAAGCATTTTTCAAGTTCAATTCTCAATTTTTTGGTAAAAATTTGACAAGCAATTTTCTTGTTGAATTTTCTTTCAAGTTCAATTTTCAATTTTTTGGTAAAAAATTTGACAAGGATTTTTCATGTTCAATTTTCAATTTTTTCGTAAAATTTTGACAAGCATTTTTCAAGTTCAATTCTCAATTTTTTGGTAAAAATTTGACAAGCAATTTTCTTGTTGAATTTTCATTTTTTGATAAGCAATGTTCATGTTCAATTTTTAGTTTTTTCTAAAACTTTGACAAGCAATTTTCATGCACAATTTCAATTTGTTTCAATTTTTAAAAGTGCATAAATCTCAGGTTTCAATCATTTCACCTTTGCCTATTTTATTTATCAAGTTGGACAATTTTTTGAATTTTTTCCCCCATTATTTCGGCAAAATCCACCAATTAAAAATTTTTTAATGGCGGCCTATGGGAAAACGCGTTTCGGTTAACAAACTTTTCGGATAACGAACTAGTTCGTACTCCGAATTAAGTTCGTTAACCGGGGGACGACTGTAATTATTTAATAATTGATTTATAATTAAAACTGAAAATTTTAATTATAAAACAGTTAAAATTAGATCAGTTACAATTTGATTAGTAAAAAGTTAGAGTTTTATAAAGAAGTTAGCTAAAAAAGTTTAGTTCACTCTAATTATGTCAGCAATGCTGACATAAATAGAGGGAAATTTATAATTGTTGTTAAAAATATTATTATTAACATTATTGCCAATAATAACTAATAAATATATTTAATTTAATTACTAATATTAATATAATTATAATTAATATAATTAATAACAAATATAATAAATAATTCATAATATATAGTTATAATAAATATAATTAATAACTAAAAATTAATATTATTTAAAAAAAGCATTAATTGCCACCAATTAAGTATATATAAAAATTACAACTGAGAACAACTTATTTTTGGTTTTTTGTTATTCATTATGCTAGGCTTTTGTTGTTCTTTGTGCTAGGTTTTTGTTGTTCATCAGGCTGGGTTCATCATGCTAGGTTTTTGTTGTTTATCAGGCTGTTTCCTTGTGCTTGATTTTTGTTATTCATCAAGCTGGGTTCATCGTGCTAGGTTTTTGTTGTTCATCAGGTTTTTAGAGAAACTAAATTTATTATCTAAAGCTTACCAAATCAACTTATTAACCCAGTTTATTCAATCAGATTACATTTTTCCCAGATAAAGTGATAAACTGAAAACTGTAAATTTTTGTTTACAATTCAAATTAGACTTTACTTTGAGTACGCTTTTCAAGTTTAGTCATCATGGAAAATAAATACTCTAATAAGGAGAAAGATAATAAAATCCTTTAGAGCAAAAACAAGCAACACTATTGCTAAAATTAAATTCAAAAAAAGTTTGTGAGAAATGCTTTTTATAAATATTACAACTACAGAATAAATTGTCCATTCTATTGCTGAAGTGCAATTGGTTACTAAATTTAATGAGAATAGACTTTCCTTGAAATTGCAACCTTAAATTCAATTCAATTGTACAAATAGGAAGAGAGTACTTTTAGAATAAAGTAAAGTTAATTATTATAGAGAACATCAGTTACGGCCAGATGAGTATGTGACTCTCAACAAGAATTATCTGTCCATATTTTGCAGCATTATTATTAGACACGATAATGTATATTAAAACAAACCCAAAAACTGTACATGTTCAAAATGTCAGCATAAAGAGAATTAATATTAAGAATCTAATTAAATGAACTTATGAAAACAAAACAAAAATTGCATTGAAAATTTTGAAACTTGATAGAAAAAAATGATAATGTAATTCTGCTATAAAATGACAAATGAAAATTTTAGAAAAAAACCTTATCTCGCCTGGTTAATGCAGTTTCTTACTTAATTATTGATATGAATGGACTTGACAACAAGTTTAGGATATTTTTTTTTAATCAAAAATTTAAGATTGTCATTAGTATGCAGAGTTAAAAAAAACTTTTGGTTAAGTTTATTATTATCATTGTAAATAACTGTTAAAAGTAGTTTATTGGTATGATGCAGCAATATGTACATATAAATTCTATTTAAACTGAAAAATAAAACAAATTGTTAACAAATTGGATAAAGTTAAATTACAGTAAACAACTACCATATTACTTCGCATTCCAAATAAATTTCCGACCAATGTTGAAAAACCTGGTGCATTGCAAGATTGTGCCATAAAACCAAGCTTCAATTCATTAATGCAAATGATTGCATCTCCGTACTCTTTTTTCCATTGGGGACAATTCATTAAATGCACCTAAAATAAACATTTGAAAAAAATTTAATAAAAAAACAAATTTAAAAAAGTACAGAAAAATTCGATTTAAATAAAACAAAAAAATTAAAATTACTTTATTATTATTCATTATTAGTTGAACAATACAACGCACACGTTCCTGATAATTTTTAACAGCAATCACTCTAAAAAAAGAAGTAGAAATAAAATAAAATAGACAAAAAACAAACCAGAAATCAGTAGAAAGTATTATGTGTTTACAACTATTTTATTTTTATTTAGTTTAACAAATTATTTGATTTCCTAAACTTTAAATCTTTAAAAATAATTAATAACAAACTAGTTTAACAAATTATTTGATTTCCTAAACTTTAAATCTTTAAAAATAATTAATAAGTAAACATCCCATGATTAGAACTACTTGGTAAATTATTAGGATTAGAGTTGCAAAGAAGTGACAGACAGCATGAATGTGATCTGGTGGATAATCAAAGCAGGAGATTTAAATAATTTGAATTGAAAAAATTCATACAGAAACAAAACCAAGTTAGTGGAGATATGTATCAACCAAAGAAAACCCTGTCGATGATATAACAAGAGGAATTGCACCATCGGAACTAAAACAAAATGTTAGATGGTGAAAAAAAAACAGAATTTTTGATTGATCAAAAGAAAAAAAGCTATTGAAGCATAGCATCAATAATAGAGAAGCAAAGAAGAAAAGAAGAGAAAATTTACTGATGTTAGTTCTTGTAAGAGATGGAACCTGGCAATTGCAACCTGAGAGATTTTCAAGTTTGACTTGTATTACAAGAGCGTTTTTTTGGGTTCATTGTTTTATATACAATATCACCAAGAACATGCAGGCTTACAAAAGAACTAGAACAGGAAGAGATTCTTGAAAAATCTCTTCCTGTTCTAGTTCTTGTGTATGCCTAGTTAATTAATTATTTATTAATTAATTATTAATTATTAATTAATTATTAAATAATGTTTACAAAAGAACTTCCTGATCTAGTTCTCATGTATGCCTGGTAAATTTTGTTTACAAAAGAACTTACTGATCTAGTTCTTGTGTATGCCTAGTAAATTTTGTTTACAAAAGAACTTCCTGAACTAGTTCTTGTGTAAACAAAATTTAAATTGCATTTGCGTCATTTTTAAGTCTTTCAACCAAATATGCTAAAAATATCTAAATATCTCATTAAGATTTTAAGCAAAAACTTTTTTTTGTCCAATTGATTATAAATTGAATGTGGTATTTATTTTGTAAAACACCCAATATTACTTATTATGCATAAAATTAGAATGAAAATTTATTTGATTATTTGTAGCAAATTGAAACAATTTTTTTTAAACTTCACTTTTTAGTTTTAATTTTAAAATTAGCGCAAATGATTATATATAAACAAATCATATCATACGGCCTTAAAAGGTCCCACCTGTGCAATATGTTTTTCCATATAAACACAAGCTGAAATTCATCCCACAATACTAAGTACCTTGGTTAGACGGGATGTTTTTTTTCTACGTAATCATAGATATTGTATTTGCAATACTAAAATAATAGTAATTATGTTTATTAAACAAGTATTCTAATTTTCTAATAATAATATCATATAATAATAGTAATACCATTATTACAATATATTTATCAAAAAATAATAATAATTTCATATTATATAGACGATAGCTATTCAAATACAAAATATAAATGTTTAATAGGTGTATTGAGTATTATTTTAATTTTCATTTTGCTTTAATATTATTCTGTTCATTTAAATTTTACTTAGGGTTGATAATTTTCGCTGCTTTAAGTGAAACTTTCACTGCTTTAAGAGAAAATGTTACTGCTTTAAGTGGAAATGTTACTGCTTTAAGTGGAAATTTTACTGCTTTAAGTGAAAATGTTACTGCTTTGAGTGAAAATGTTACTGCTTTGAGTGAAAAAGTGAAAAAAAAAGCTCTTAAGCTTTCATTACTTAAATAAAAGAGATATTTACTGTAAACTTAATTCGTTTCTTAATTAAGGTAAACTTAATTCATTTCGTTTTAAAATAAAAAATAAAATAGTGAACTAAAGATCAAAGGTTCATTCATTCCAAAATAAAATTTTTGTGAATACTTTAATGTCTTTAAAACCTAAA